>NC_142070.1:41996666-42147500 GCF_059756535.1 Pantherophis guttatus | reverse complement strand
TTCACATATATGATATACTCATGTTAATTAGTCAAAAGGTTACCCAAAGCTAGAGGTTTATTACTCAAATATAATAACAGCTACTGAAAATATTCTTACTAATAGTTTATTAGCTAGCAGCAATAGGAGTTCTTGGCTCATGATGCTGAACCTCCAAGATAATATCTCTCAGTTTATCCAGATTAAAGTTTGGGAGTACATAATACTATCAGTCTCTTTATAGGTGAATTAGCTCTATCCTCAAAACTTTACACCTGCTAATAGTATCCCATCTGTACCTTATTCTGGGCAGGAAAGCTGATCTGATTCCAAAAGTAATTTCCAGGCAGCTTATCTTGATCTTAAATTGAAAAGATCTAGGAATCATAGGGCCAGAAAAGAACTGTGTGGGTTCAAGTTCGTTTTCTGAAATCCTATCACTGAGATTTAATAATAATGCATGGCACAACTTCCTAAGGATTTACAGGAAGAACTGTTATGTTCCTTTGAGTCCTCAGCAATGCCTAGCGACTGCAGGGATCAAAGCTCTCCTGTCTCTCATTTGAATCTGTTAGCATCCTGATGGTTTTTCCCAAGAGTATTCTGTGCATAGTTTGCCATTGTTTCTTTTCCCTAGTACTATACTAAACAGTACAGTAGAGTTGCTGCAATTTTGCCTGTGGCTGTCTGATCATAAACCAGCTGATATATTTCATCTTGGCCTTACACCATATGATGGTATGTGGGAATGACTTTTTTGGGAGATGGGGGAAGGAGATGCTGCCAAGGGAGCAATCAGATACGGGGTAGGAGGAGCCCATAGCTATATAACAAGCAGAAAAGGCCTGTTAGAAGAAAACCTCCCTAATTTATCAGGCAGTAAGAGAAATGGTGGAAGAATTGTAATTTTATCTGTTGATGTAGGTTTACAATAAAGTAAAATAGCTCATTTGATCATATTTCCTATCTGGACTATCTAGGAAAGCTGATTCACCAACTCTGCCTGCAGTCAGGGAGATGGGATTAACTTTTGACATTTTGACATTGTCTATACTCATCATGCTGTTGAGTTTTTTTGGATGGGTTTGTTTAACAACAGCAGTGCTTGGTTAATGACTATGGTATATGCTTAATGACCGCTGCAAAAAAGGTTATAAAAATGGGTCAGTCATGTGGTGAACCACTTTACAATCATCATAACTGTAATTACCAGGCTCAGTTATGTTTGTTGGACTGCTATCTTATTATAGCTATCTCAATAAAGTATATTTCAGGGTCTTTCTGTGGAGTAGGTTTCCTGAGCTGGTCCTTTTCAAAGGCTGGTAGTTATTTATGCTAATAGTGTTTCTTCATTTTTTCTGACACCCTGCTACCAAATCTTGATCAAAATCTGTAAGGGTTTATCACATTGGAGGAAGTCAGGTGAGTGAGAAGAAAGGCAGTGAAGTCTGAATACAAATTAGCAATGGCTAATAATGCCAGCAGCCAGCCTTATTTTATGCCTGCTCAAAGATGAGTGGGGAAACATCCTTTAAGAAGCTTAAAAAACTAAAGCCCCTGAAATATATCAGGATTGAAAAATCTTCTTTTTCAGATCAATTTACAAAACGCAAAGCACCCAAAACAGCTTCAGCAATGCATTCACTGCATAGCTTATTACCCTAGGTGTACTTCATTTTTATATTGCCATGGAATTCAGAAATAATCACAAAAAGAAAATGTGTTAGTTGTGGAACACTGATGCTTACAGGTGGCTAAATTGAGCAACTATTGCAAGATTTTGATTGCCTGTCAGCTGTTTCAAATGGCTGTAAATAGCAGTGAAGCACTGACAGTCCAAGGCTATTGTCAGAGAAGTGGCAGGAGTTGGGTCTCAGTGGGGAATGGTTATAAAATTGTTATGATACTTTTTTTCCCCTTTTCTGTGAAACTATCCCTTTGGGAGTCTTGCTTTTTTCTTCTTATCTAGCAGAAAATCAACTTCCTCAGAGTAAGAAATTGCTGTTTGTTAGCCAGTTCAATCCTGCGTATGAAAATAGCTTTTCTAAGTCCAAAGACTCAAAGAAGTTTTTTTTAAAAAAACCTTTAGAGCTCAAGCCATTCTGGTAGAGTAGACCCACCAGATAGCAAAGGATCCATATTTCATATTTTACTGATGAAGAAAAGAATCATACAGGGGAAATGTGGCTTTAAGTGTCAATTTCTTCTTACTTATTAGGAATTAACCTATATTACAGTCATAAGGTGAAAAGTCAAATACACTATATAAAATTTTAGAAATTACAAATCTTCAGTAACAAGTAAAGGTGGATAATACATATGGAAGCACAAAATTAAAAGCATAGGAAGCTATTTCTGGATCCTGGATAGATGAAACAAAAAACAAATAAATGTCACAGTTTCAGTGGGAGAATTTTTTTCTAGAGGATAGACAGAAGTCATCTGGAATTCCCCACAGAGGCAACAGAAAGAGATGTGGCTCAGGGGCTCTATTTACAAGGACATATGTGTTACCGGTGGGAGGATGATGTTAAGAAATTTAGCATATAAACTACACTGCTCAAAAAAATAAAGGGAACACTTAAACAACACAATGTAACTCCAAGTCAATCACACTTCTGTGAAATCAAACTGTCCACTTAGGTAGCAACACGGATTGACAATCAATTTCACATGCTGTTGTGCAAATGGAATAGACAACAGGTGGAAAGCATAGGCGGTTAGCAAGACATCCCCAATATAGGAGTGGTTCTGCAGATGTTAACCACAGACCACTTCTCAGTTCCTATGCTTTCTGGCTGATGGTTTGGTCACTTTTGAATGCTGGTGGTGCTGTCACTCTAGTGGTAGCATGAGACGGAGTCTACAACCCACACAAGTGGCTAAGGTAGTGCAGCTCATCCAGGATGGCACATCAATGCGAGCTGTGACAAGAAGGTTTGCTGTGTCTGTCAGCATAATGTCCAGAGCATGGAGGCGCTACCAGGAGACAGGCCATCAGGAGACGTGGAGGAGGCTGTAGGAGGGCAACAACCCAGCATCAGGACCGTTACCTCCGTCTTTGTGCAAGGAGGGACAGGAGGAGCACTGCCAGAGCCCTGCAAAATGACCTCCAGGGGGGCACAAATGTGCATGTGGCTGCTCAAACTGTCAGAAACAGACTCCATGAGAGTGGTATGAGGGCCCGACGTCCACAGGTGGGGGTTGTGCTTACAGCCCAACACCATGCAGGACGTTTGGCATTTGCTAGAGAACACCAAGATTGGCAACTTCACCACTGGCGCCCTGTGCTCTTCATAGATGAAAGCAGTTCACACTGAGCACATGTGACAGACATGACAGGGTCTCGAGACGCCATGGAGAATGTTCTGCTGCCTGCAACATCCTCCAGCATGACCGGTTTGGCAGTGGGTCAGTAATAATGTGGGGTGGCATTTCTTTGGGGGGCTGCACAGCCCTCCATGTGCTCGCCAGAGGTAGCCTGACTGCCATTAGGTACCGAGATGAGATCCTCAGACCCCTTGTGAGACCATATGCTGGTGCGGTTGGTCCTGGGTTCCTCCTAATGCACGACAATCCTAGACTTCATGTGGCTGGAGTGTGTCAGCAGTTCCTGCAAGACGAAGGCATTGATGCTATGGACTGGCCCACCCGTTACCCAGACCTGAATCTAATTGAGCACATCTGGGACATCATGTCTCTCTCCATCCACCAACGCCACGTTGCACCACAGACTGCCCAGGAGTTGGGGCATGCTTTAGTCCAGGTGTGGGAGGAGATCCCTCAGGAGACCATCCGCCACCTCATCAGGAGCATGCCCAGGCATTGTAGGGAGGTCATACAGGCACGTGGAGGCCACACACACTACTGAGCCTCATTTTGACTTGTTTTAAGGACATTACATCAAAGTTGGATCAGCCTGTAGTGTTTTTTTCCACTTTAATTTTGAGTGTAACTCCAAATCCAGACCTCCATGGGTTGATAAATTTGATTTCCACTGATAATTGTTGTGTGATTTTGTTGTCAGCACATTCAACTATGTAATGAACAAAGTATTTTACTACGAATATTTCATTCATTCAGATCTAGGATGTCTTATTTTTGTGTTCCCTTTATTTTTTTGAGCAGTGTAATTACATTAAAGATTTCAAGTCTGAAAGGATGGAATACAATATGAAAACTCAGAATATTGAATAAAATCCCTCATTGTTACTGTTGTATATTGACAATATCATATCATATCATATATAATATCATATACCAATTATTCATATAATGTAATATATTTTTCATTGACAAAGAACTATGATAACCATTTGAGATACTGGTTGAATAGACTGGTTTTCAAAGGCTAAAAAACAAGCCAGCATTTCAAAACCTAACAAAGTAAAAATGAATGTTCTTATCTGGTAAGAGGTCTGTCCTTATCCTTCATTAAATTATCTGGAAAAAGAAGTTCAAGCAATTTTTAAAGATCTCATCTTAATGAATTCATTAATGAGAGGTTCCTCCTAATCACTTTTGTACATGTGTGTCTTTGTTTCAGTGTTGTTTCTTGGCAGCTATATGGACTAGTCTCTGCCATATTTTGGCAAGGTTTTTCTGAAGTTTGTCATTGCCTCCTTTCCAGGGCTAAGAGAGAGTGACTGGCCCAAGGTCAGTCAGCTGGCTTCATGCGCAAGGAAGGACTAAAACTCAGTTTCACAGTCTCTAGCCAGATGCCTTCACTACTACCCAATTGGTTCTCCTTTTAAGTGACATTTTATGTGACAATTCCAGCAAACCTCGCTTTTCTCATCGTGTGTTGCTGCTAAGGATTTGACAGGCACTAATTTGTAAGAATTAATTTTCATGAGCTCAGCTTTTTCATAGTATGTGAATGTGAATGATATGAGTTTTTATTTCACCTTTAAATATAAGGAAAAACTGGATCTTTCCAGCATCAGATGGGCACATCTGTTTACCTAGTAATTTACCCATTTATTACCCAGTAATAAAAACATGTGGTTGTATAATTCATAGTTCTTAGAACATGAAATCTCATAGAATGCATTAATTTGTTCTATATGGATATTTTATTGGCACAGCAACTACCTCATTCTTAGACATACTGATACAGATCAATCTGTCCTCCTGATGAATTTTTTCCCACAAAAACTAAAAATCAACTTTTCCTGTGACTGTATTTTAGCCATTACTGTTTTCACAGACTACCAATTATAGTGTATTTCAAAGTTACAGTGCTATCATTCTCATTCATGATTTAAGAGACTTATAAACAGGAAAGGCCAAATTTCCTATTCTATAGGAAGTGAAAAACTAAGTAGGAAGGTTTGAAACTCTCAGAAAGTCTTAAGGATTAGAAGATATTTTGATAAAATAAAAGGACTAAGGATTAGAAGATATTCTGATATAAACGGCTTGTGAAATTGGCTTGTGAATTAGACTGGTTGCACTACTTCAGACAGCAGGAGTCTTAGGATAGTCTGGTGAACTGAGTAGCATCTGTGATACCAGTTGGCATTCTGGATCAGAGTGTGGAATGCAAGATACCCGTATTTTTCAGACTATAAAGCGCTCCGAAGTATAAGATGCACCTACCTTTTGGGGAGGAAAACAAGAAAAAGAAAATCTGCCTCTGCCTCCCAGCAATTTGTCTCCTTGCAGGAAACAGCATCAGCACAGCCTGATTTAGCACAAGCAGCTGATTGGCGGTTAGATCTGCTTTCCGGAATACCTCCTATCAGCTGTTCCAGGCTGCAGGGATCACCACCACCCATTGGCGCTGGCACCACCCATCGCCGCTGTCACCTATCACTGCCTCCGTGTGCCCCATTTTCACCCTCTGCATGTCCCATTTTCAGCCCATTCCAGACGGCAGGGATCGCCGCCACCACCGCCTATCCCCGCAGGCCAAAGGATGGGGGCCAATGGGTGGGGCTTCTGTAACATTCGCTGTATAAAACACAGAGACATTTCCACCCACTCTTTTTGGGAAGGGGGAATGCATCTTATACTCCAAAAAGTATGGTAACTATTTTGTTCAAACCTTTACTCCTAACCTGGTAGATTTTGTCAGTAGCATTCAAGTGGGGAAAGTCTATTTTTTTCAGATTACAAACTAAAACACAGAGTGGCAAACAGGCAATTAGGAAATCAATATGGATCCCACTTTTAAAATTTACTTCCCTAAGTTAAAAGGACCAATATTTTAGCCCATTAGCTACATTCAGCCATAGTATTATGCCATGGTTTTCTATAATGGATTTGTGCATATGCCAGCATGGATGGATTTACACCTTATAGAAAGCCAGAAATGATAGTTTATAATACACAGTGGCTTGGTTTGCATGCTAAACTAAAGAAAGTTATGCCATAAATGTAATGTATTAAGCCTGTATAAAGTGTAGTTTCATACTATATATCCATAAATGATACTTTAACTACTAATGCTAAAAGTCAGTTGTTATGGGACTTATAAGCAGATGGCCTGCATTTTATATTCTTACTTCTTTTAATTAGCAATAAGATTGTGAGAACAAAGACACCATATTATTTTACGAAGGACCATATGGTCAATCTTAAACCCACACATTTCAATAAGGCAAGTTATAGGAATATAGTTAAAGGCAAAACAAAACTTTCTGACCATGATAGCTTGGATACAGTTGAAAACAGTATGATTTATGAAGTCCTTGTTATTTGTTGCAACACAATGTGAATCATAAATAGTGATAAGCACTGATGATGCACTATTCAAAATCTGGGCATTTAAGGTTTTATTTAAGGCTTTTTAAAATATGTTGGGGAGGATTAGATACTATTTGTTTAGCAAATGATTGAATAATTAACAGCAATAAATCAAATAATGTGAAGGGGGGGAAGTTTTTAAACATCTGTAAAAGATTTTAAATGAAGTGTGATTATGTAGAGAACAAAATAGCAGTAATTGCAGTTCAGTTTGGTCTATCTCTTTTTTTCCTTCAGAGTTAATTTTAGCTGGAAAATCGTACAGTAAAGGATGGAGCCTTATAAACAAACACATTGTAAGATTTCAGTTGCTGTTAACACTGCAAATATCAACTGTAAATACAGCAGCAAATTTTCTTCCAATACTCAGAGGTTTGTTTCCTCCTTTAGGTGGACAAATTTAATATACATATATTCTAAGAGCCATACTGGATAGAATTGTTGGGCCCTGCAGCTCAACACTAATAGTAAGCACTAGTAGTTCCTGGAAAAATAAGAAACAGTCTGCATGAAGTAAGACCTACAAAGTCAGATAAACTCTACAATCATCTCTTAGACTCACAGTATTTTAATGACTTGACTTCATTCAAATAAAATACAAGGAAAGGAATTGGAAATATCATGTTGGGGCATCTTGAAGGAGACAGCTTCTCAGTCTCAGGACAGTTTTTGATCTTAAATCAGCAGCTATACTAGAAAGGCCCCTGACATTCTTTTATCAAGCTGATTTGAAGCAATGTTCTCCATATGCACTGGACTACCTTCCATATATTGCAAATCACCTTTGGAATTATTGAAGATAAAGTCCAACACAACAAGGAGATTCTAGATCAGAAGAGGTTGCTTTAGATGCATGCAATATTCTTCATTCATTTTACATTTGGAGTAGACAGTTCTTAGAACATGCAAGTTCAACTGAGAAATGTTCTATATTTATGTCCAGCTTTGCTTGTATCTAAAGTAAGCCTTTGATATTAGACCTTAACAAGACCCACAATTTAATTAGTTTCTTTTATAAAATGAAATACTTTTTGAGCCTTAGCATTTCCTTTGTTACCAGGTAGAATGTGTGATTCGGTTGATGTCACATTGAGAATAAAAACTGTTATCTTCCTAATGATTAACATCTTCCAAATGACCTATTTTTCCAGAGAATATTGAACATAGAATAATGGGGTTGGACGGGACCTTGGAGTTCTTCTAGTCCAACCCCCTGCTTGAGCAGGAAACCCTATACCTGTGATGGTGAACCTATGGCACGCAGCACCCTCTCTTATGGCACACGAGCTGTCGCCCCAATTCAGCTCTGCCACGCACGTGTGCATGCTTCCCACTGGCCAGCTGGTCTTTGGGTCTCTGCTGCGCATGCGCGGGGGGGTGGGGCATGTGTGGGGGCCGCACACGAATGTGTGAGGGGTGGGGCATGTGCGGGGGCACCTGCGCAAGGGGCAGGGCATGTGCACATGCACATGCACGGGGGTGGGGCAAGTGCACACATTGCATTTTGGGAGTTCAGACATGCTTTGGCACTTGGTCCAGAAAAGGTTAGCCATCACTGCCCTATACCATTTCAGATAATAATAAAGGGCAGGGACAGAAGTTAAAGATCAACGTATAACTAGAGCCCAATCCAAGCTACTTAAACAACAGCAACAACAACAACAGGAAAGACAAGACAAGAAGGCAGTTAAGAGTACCGTACAAGAGAGTGGAGCTATGGGAGGAGCGAGATCGAAGCTTTCGGATGAACTTCAAATATTTTGCTCTGTGCTCCAGAAAGAGGCTGATGACCTTTAAGTGTCTATCTTGGAATGTCAATGGGTTGAATTCAGCACAGAAAAGGAAGAAATTATTTACATATTTGAAACAATTTAATAATGATATAATATGTTTACAAGAAACGCATATCACAACTCAAGATCAAAAATATTTGATAAACTCAAAACTAGGAGCACATTATATATCTTCAACTTCGCAGAAAAAGAATGGTGTGGTTATTTATGTAAATAAAAAATTAACAGCGAAAGTTATAGAAGCAGATCAAGATGGTAGGTTTGTAGCAATTGAATTGCTCACAGCAAATGGTCAAATTCTTTTGATTGGAATTTATGCTCCCAACCAACAACAGGATTGTTTTTATAAGATGTTACATACTAAAATATTGCAATGGGACTATAGATCTATTTTAATTATGGCAGACTGGAATGGAGTAATTGATTCTAAACTAGATAAAAAGAGCTTGGCAAAGTCTAGAATTAGACTACCACAGACTTTTTTTGATATGAAAGAAGATATGGAATTAAAAGATGTTTGGAGAATACATAATCCAAATGAATTGGACTACACTTTTTTTTCGGATAGACATAGATCTTTTTCTAGGATTGATTTTATCCTGTTGTCAAATGATCTACTTGTTAAGACAAAAAGAACAAAGATTTTTCCAAGAACTCTGACTGACCATAGCCCTGTATGGATAGAAATTGAGATGGATAAGGTTGAGAGACGTTCTTGGAGATTAAATGAGAACTTGTTTAGATATGAAAAAAATACAATAGAACTTAAAAAGCATTTGAAAGAATTTTTTGAAATAAATTTGAATAAAGGTACCCCAATTGAAATTGTTTGGGATGCAAGTAAAGCTTATATGAGAGGGGTACTCATCTACATGAATTTTAAACATAGACTGTTCCGACAAAAGAAAAGATTTGAGTTGGAAATGGAAATAAAGAATAAAGAACAGTTACTTATTAAAAACCCAACAGATGAAAGAATACGAAGTGCTATAAAACTTTTGAAAGATCAATTTCAAATGCTTATGGCGGAACAAGTTGCAACAAGTTTACAATACGCGAAGCATAATACATTTTGCAACGCTAACAAACCGGGCAGATGGTTGGCTTACACATTGAGGAAAAAACAAAGTATACGGACTATTGATAGTATTGATATTGGAGGGAAAGAAATCTTTCAACAAAAACTAATTAAAGAAGCTTTTGTGGATTATTATACTAAACTATATGCTAAAGAAGAGGTGCAGAATGGACTTATAGAAAAATATTTAAAGGATAAGAGAGTTACAAAAATTACTGATCAACAAAAGGAAAGAATGAATTATCCTATAACAGAGGAGGAGATAACAGCAGCAATTAAACAGCTAAAAACAGCCAAAGCTCCTGGCACGGATGGTTTGACCGCAGTGTATTACAAAACTTTACAAGCTGAAATGGTGGGACAACTTAGAGATTTATTTTGCAATATTCAACAAGGGGGCAAAATACCCCCATCTTGGACAACTGCTTATATATCTTTGATACCAAAAGAACAAGTTGGTCCTAAAAAACCAGAGAACTACAGACCAATATCTCTTTTGAACACAGACTATAAAATTTATGCGAAGGTATTAGCCAACAGGTTGATGCCAGTAATCCAAAAGGTGATTCATGCGGACCAAGCGGGATTCATTGAGGGCAGATATATGAAGGACAATGTAAGGCAAGTAATAGACTTATTGGAATATCTTGACAAGAATAAACAGATTTCTGCAGTGCTGGTTTTTTTGGATGCGGAGAAGGCCTTTGATAGAGTGGATTGGAATTTTCTACTAAAGACTTTAAAAAAGATGGGCTTTGGGGACCAATTTATACAGGCGATCTCAGCAATTTATCAAGAGCAAAAAGCACAGATTATTATTAATGGAAGTTTGACGACAGAGTTTAAAATTGAAAAAGGAACAAGACAGGGATGTCCGTTGTCCCCACTTTTATTTATTTTAACATTGGAAGTCTTGCTAAATACAATACGGGACTCAAAAATTTTGAAAGGTATAATGATAAGGCAAGAGGATTATAGAATAAAGGCATTTGCAGATGATCTGGTGGTTACCCTATCACAACCAATGGAATCAACAATCCTGATGAACGACATTATACAAGACTATGGTAGAGTTTCAGGTTTTAGACTGAATTCAAAAAAGACTAAAATGATAGTCAAAAATATGACACAAGATCGTAAACATGAGCTTGAAAGGAGGGCAGGTTTTGAAATTGTACCTAAGGTAAAATATCTTGGAGTTCAGGTTGCAGAATCAAACATGAAATTGTTTCAAAATAACTATGAGGTGTTGTGGCGAGAGGTTCAGAAAGACATGGAGACTTGGAAAAAGCTGCAACTGTCTTTACTTGGAAGAATAGCAGCAGTTAAGATGAACATTTTGCCAAGATTTCTGTTTTTGTTTCAAATGATTCCGGTGCTTAAAAGTGATAAACAACTGAAAGTTTGGCAAACTGGACTTAATAAGTTTGTCTGGAACGAGAAAAAGCCGAGAGTGAAATTGAAAATTATGCAAGATGTTCCAGAAAGAGGAGGCCTTAAACTTCCAAACCTACAGTTATATTATGATGCAGCAGCTTTAACTTTAACAAGTGATTGGTTTGGAAGTAAAAAGGCTGGAATATTGAATGCAGAAAGTTTTGATCTTGAATTTGGATGGCATGCTTACCTATTTTATGATGACAAAGTTGATAAAGTATTTAAAAGTCATATACTTAGAGACTCTTTGATGAGAGTTTGGAAGAAGCACCGACTCAAATGGGATTATAAAATACCGCTATGGCTGGATCTTGGTCATACCTTGTGGAATACAAATATAATGTCACTCGGGGGGTTTTTATACAAAGAGGTTCTTTTTACAGATGCGGGCAGATGGCAGCTGAAGACATTGCAGACACTGTTGGACGAAGGGATTAATTTAACCTGGTTACAATATAATCAATTACAATTGAGATGGAAAGAGGACCAAAAAACTGGTATTATGTTGCATGAGGAAGAATTGGTTAGACATATAAGAGAGAAAGGTCCAATGCATATTAAAAGGCTTTATAATGTTTTGCTAGAAAGGGATTCAGAAACTGAATTAGTTAAAGATTGCATGATTAAGTGGGCACAAAATTTTGAAGAACCAGTGATGTTGGAAACATGAGAAAAAATTTGGGTTCAGAATGTTAAATTTACACAGTCGCAGAATCTGAGGGAAAATTTTTATAAAATGTTTTATAGATGGCATTTAGATCCTAAAAAGTTGTCATGTATGTACCCTAATGTTCAGCCAAAATGTTGGAGATGCGAATGTTTGGATGCTACGTATTATCATGTTTGGTGGACCTGTAGGAAAGTTAAGGCTTTTTGGATAAAAATATGGTGGGTCATGCAGAATGTTTTGAAGAAAAAAATTCAATTTTCTCCACAATTGTTTTTATTGGGTATAGTTAAGGGTTTTACACGGGGTGAAATAAAATTAATATTGTATATGATAACAGCAGCAAGATTGTTGATAGGTAAATATTGGAAGAATGAAGCTTTGCCTACTATCGAGGAATGGACTTTGAAGATGGCCAGTTTTGCAGAGATGGCGAAGATTTCAGCATATTTAAAAGATTGTTCACAAGAGACTTATGAATGGGAATGAAAAAGGTGGATAGAATATGTTCAGAACAAATACCAAACTAGAAAGTATCAAATAGCTTTTATTTGAAAACAATGTATTAGAAATATCTTAATGTAAAGAGACAAAGAGGGAAAATTATATAGGGGGAGGGATGGGTTCAGGTATATATATCAGTGTTATTAGTTATGAGTACATAATAGGGAAGTCTGGGGGGGAGGGTTAGGGAGGGTTAGGGAGGACGGGAAGTTTGGGGAGGGAGGTGGGGGGGTGAAAAAAGGGGTGAAAATGTAATTGTAAAACTTTTGCAATAAAAAAAAAAAAAGGGCAGGGATGTCAAACTCGCGTCATCACAGTGTCGTCACATGACTTTTTTCCCCTTTGCTAAACCAGGTGTGGACGTGGCCAGAGGGTAATGCAGGCCGCAAGTTTGACAGCCCTGGTATAGGGTCTTCTGCTGAGGCAGGGGGTTGGACTAGAACACCCCCCAAGGTCTCTTCCAACTCTATTTTCTCTTGGACATTGGTAGGATTTTTATTTTTGGAGGGGAGGTATGAAGACATTCAAGAATTCTTAAACTGCAATATTTGAGTCTTGATGTTTTATTTTCTGCTGGAGATTTGTGCAATTCTGCTGGAGAATTCTGAAGCATTGACAATGTGCTTATGCTAGTAGTTTCTCTACCACATCATAGTGACGTGGTGGAAACTGTCACTTGATGGATAGATTTGAGTCGTCTTTACACATTCAAGATACTTTGGATGAGTTGTACAAGCTCATAAATGAAAAAATAAGAACCAACTTGTTGGATTAGGCCACAGGTTAATCTAATCCAAAAGTTCACTCTGGACAATGGCTGGCTAGAGATCCCTAGAAACCCTTTATTTATTTTTCTATATTTCTTGAATAAATTGATAGGGCCAATCATCTCATTACATTTGGACAGCTAACAGTTAAAACATATTAAAAGCATCTAAAATTAAAAATAGCATAAAATAGCATAACAGCCAAGAACATCCATTTACCATAATCAGGACCATGAAACGGGTTCACCCAGCACCTGATTTCTTCTCACAAGAGAGGCATTGCCTCTTCATACTTCATTTATTTGCCAGAGCTAATGAGCAATAAAAACATTTAACTCCCACTCATCTTTATGCACATTGTAATTTGAACCGAAAGGAAAGATGTAAGCACCCAGTTTAGCAGTATCAAAACTCTTAAAATATAATGGGTTTTTTCTTCTATTAGAGAAAATAATCATCCAATATATTAGTAATAAATAATAACAATATTAAATCTTGGGGGAGATCTTATCATATATATTTTAGTGAAAATAGCTATCTGGCTTGCCTCCAAAGAGTGCATTTTACTTAATTTTTGTCTTGTCCCTCCTCCATTTTAATGCAAATTTTATAACTTTATAATTAATAAATATCCATTTTATATTTTAAAAATCAGAAGGGGAATATAAATGCCCTAATGAAATCAAAATTAGGCTTTGTTTCCCTGGGAAACCCTAAGGCCAAAATACCGTATTTCTTGGAGTATAAGACACACCTTAGTTTTTGTGGAGGAAAATAAGAAAAATGCTGATTGGCGGGTGGATCGGCCTCCCAGAATGCCCCCAATCAACTGTTCGCAGGGGAGAATTTTAGCAACAGATTCATTGGTTTTGAGCTCTGTGCCTTGCTTTTTTTCAGCCTCTGAAACTTCTGAAACTCTGTTTCAGAAAAAAAAATTCTGCCTCTGAAGGCTTCTGAAACAGAGCTTCAGAAAAAAAGCCTCTGAAACTTTGTTTCAGAGGCTTTTTTTCTGAAGTTCTGTTTTGGAGGCTTTTTTTCTGAAGCTTCCTTTCAGAGGTTTTTTTTTCCCTGAAGCTCTTGTTGGAGGCTTTTTTCTGAAGCTTCCTTTCAGAGGCTTTTTTTTCTGAAGCTCTGTTTGGAGGCTTTTTTTCTGAAGCTTCCTTTCAGAGCCTTTTTTTTCTGAAGCTCTGGAGGCTTTTTTCTGAAGCTTCGTTTCTGAGGCTTTTTTCAGCCTCTGAAACCTCAGTTTGAGAGGCTGGCAGGACTACATTGGGTATTCCCCCTCTTTTGGGGGGGAAAAAGGTGTGTCTTATAGTCTGAGAAATACGGTAATTGCAATGATTGTGCAATATTTTTAAAGAGAGAGATCGCACTATCACAATATTTTAAAAGAGAGATTATGGAGCTTATCACTGAAAAGTTCCAGAAGGTACATAAATCACTTGGAAAAGTTAGGACATGGTAAAAATGGATTCAAGTCAAGTTCAGCTTACAGAGAATTGAATGGACATAGCCAGATGGTTTTCTTTGTGACTGAATAGAAGTGGTTTGGAACTGTCTTCTTTGAAATTTTATTTGTTTTATTTTCCCTGTCTAGTATTCAGCCAACACAGATTAGATCCAACACATCTTAAATTGTGAGCAGAGACAAGGTCAGCCAGGTATATCTGTTTGCTGAAACCCAGAAACCATTAAGTATTACATTTTTTAAAAAATTTGATTTATATGCCGCCCTTCTCTGGAGACTCAGGGCGGCTTACAATGTGCTAAGCAATAGCCTTCATCCTTTTGTATATTTATACAAAGTCATCTTATTGCCCCCACAACTGGGTCCTCAATTTACCTACCTTAGAAAGGATGGAAGGCTGAGTCAACCTTGAGCCTGGCGAGATTCGAACCTGCAGCAATTGCAGGCAGCTGGTCTTAATAACAGGGTGCTTTAGACCACTGTACTACCAAGGCTCCTCACAGCAAAACACAGCTCACATTTCTCACAGCAAAACACTTCAGGCTGTGAGAAAGATCTAAAACAGAACATTATTGAGTTCTCAAAGATTACAGAAGAGCAACCAATGTTTCTAAATTTTCTCTCAGTTTCAGGATACTAAATGAGAAATGCACATATGTCTCATTGGAATGGCTTGAATGCATTCATATTTTTTTTACAAGTAGTAGTAGACTTACAACCATAATTAGGACCAGAATTTTCATTGTCAATCATGCAGTCATTAAGCAAATCAAGCTTACCCCATTGATTTTGCTTATCGGAAGTCACCTGGGAAGCTCACAAATGGTAATCACATGATCCCAAGTTTCCAAGAGTCTGAATTTTAATTATGTAACTGTGGGGATGCTGAGATGATCATAAATGTGACAACCAGTTGTAACTCAGTTTTTTTCAGTGTCATTGTAGCTTCAAATGGTCGCTAAGTGAATGATTGTGAGGCAAAAACTACATGTATTAGGTATGTTTTTAACTAAATGCTCCAGATTAATAACTATGATCTTATTATTGATCACATTTATCCTGTAAAGCAGGGGTGCTATTCAGCAGGTTTTGACAGGTTATGGAGAACCAGTAGCGAAAATTTTGAGTAGTTCGGAGAACCGGCAAATACCGCCTCTGGCTGGCCCCAGAGTGGGGAGGGAATGGGGATTTTACAGTATCCTTCCCCTGGAGTGGGGAGGGAATGGGGATTTTGCAATATCCTTCCCTGCCATGCCCACCAAGCCATGCCCATCAAGCCACACCATGCCCACCAAGCCACACCCACAGAACCAGTAGTTAAAAAAAATTGAATTCCACCACTGCAGTAAAGCACTATAAATCACTTAGATTAGGCACTACAGGAGCATAATAAATAAACTTCAGAATGAACATGTTTAGGGCTGAGATGTAAGAAAGGTTATTGCATAGATTTATGTACTCCCCACATAAGTCTTTGAAAGATCGGTCACTTCTGAATATAGGCGTGGATATTTAAGATAGACTTAGTGAGTGCAGATACTACATAGGATTTGTAAAGAATAAAACCTCAAGAAATTCAACCTTGTTCTTTTCTTCCCTTCACCTTTGACTTACCAGTGCATTGAAGCTTAAATGGCTAAATTTTAAACACTGCAGGTATGTAGGGCTATTGTCAAACATACAATACAGGATGATGTGATGCTTTCTCCTTCTCTTAATTCACCCAGATCTACACATCGTTAGTGTAGAAAAATGAGCATCCCCACTGGTGACATTGGTATCCTTTCCTCTCCAAATCAAGACACCCCCCGCCCTTTCAACTTGAAAGCTGGAGGAACTTGAGTGGCCATTTAATTTAATTTAATTTAATTTATCAAATTTCTATGCCGCCCAACTCCCAAGGGACTCTCACTGAGTCCCACTGTGACCCAGGGCCATTTCTAATAACTTTAACTCTGCCCTACAGAAATAGCTGCTTTTCTTCTTTCTCCCTTCTTCATTTTTGGAACAAAGTTGTTCAGTCTCCACACAACCCAAGTTTGATCTACTTGGCAGAAAAAGGTGGCATCTGAGCATTGCTTTAAGTGATGAGTTTCTTTTGAGGGAAGATAATGAAAATCATTTTAGTCCATTTTAAGGGAAAGAGAACTGCAAAAAGCCTATTAGAAAAGAGTCGTCTCACTGAGCACTGGGCCTTTTGATGCAGACAATGCAGCTTTCTTTATTGAAATGGATGCACCACGAAGCAGTTTGGGAATGTCAGCTGTGAAAAGTCATAAGAAATATTACTCAGGCACTGCCAAAACCCAATAAGAAAATAAAAGCTGGAAAGGAAAAGTAATCATAATAGTAATATTTTCTGGTACTAATTATAATTCCTTCCTTCCTTCCTTCCTTCCTTCCTTCCTTCCTTCCTTCCTTCCTTCCTTCCTTCCTTCCTTGTTTGACTGATTTTCTGCATTGGCAACAATTTGTGTTCTTTTCCATTTTTTTATCTTTCTTGAAAATGTTAATGTCTGTGGTTTTATCATTGAGTTATAAAAGATTTACAAACCAGGAATTAAAGTAGAGAAAAAAATAGTTTGCTAATGATCAGGCCTTAAGTTTTATTTTTAAAAATTACATAGCCCCCTCCAAGATTCAGGTGACCCTGATTCAGATGACCCTGAGGGCATGGATAAACCCCCAAGTGGCCTCAATGGCTCTCAGAGAGAGTGCTAATGACCAGATGACTGACCAGATATTCAATCCTTCCATTTCCTCCCCTACCCATCCTGTCCTTCAATCTCCCCATCATTCAGTCACAACTGATGAATGAAGCTTCTTGGATGATAAGCAAAACATCATATTCTTCCTCAAGGAAAACAAACAGTCCAGTTGCCTTTTGAAAAAGCATCTTTGAGACAATCCCTTCCAAGGTTCTCCCCTTGACATACAGGATTGGGGTTTCTGATGCTCTGATAAGTTTAAAGGAAAAAGGAACACAGAAAAAGACTCCTTACCAGATCAGGGTCCCTTTGTCAGGGACTATTTCAGATGTTAGCGTTCCTGGGCATCTGTCAACAAGTGGGCAACAGGACTCAGGAATAGAACAGAACAGAACAGAACAGAACAGACCTTGGAAGTCTTCTAGTCCAACCCCCTGCTTAGGCAGGAAACCCTATACCATTTCAGACAAATGGTTATCCAATCTCTTCTTAAAAACTTCCAATGTTGGAGCATTCACAACTTCTGGAGGAAAGTTGTTCCACTGATTAATTGTTCTAACTGTCAGGAAATTTCTTCTTAGTTCTAGGTTGCATATCTCCTTAATTAGTTTCCACCCATTGCTTCTTGTCCTGCCCTCAGGTGCTTTGGAGAATAGCTTGACTCCTTCTTCTTTGTGGCAACACCTGAGATATTGGAAGACTGCTATCATGTCACCCCATTCTTCTTTTCATTAAATTAGACATACTCAATTCCAGCAACAGTTCTTTATACGTTTTAGCCTCCAGTCCCCTAATCATCTTTGTTGCTCTTTTTCTGCACTCTTTCTAGTGTGGTTCTGCACCCTTTCTAGTATGTTCTAGTATGGAAGTATAGCTAACCAGAGTTTAGCCCTGTAGAATTACTGGAAGAACCATAACCACAGACAAGACAAAAGTATACTGTGTTTGAAAGTAATAGCACAATGGCTTGCTATTATTATCAATTATCCCTACAAAGCAGGGATACTTAAAGCAAATGTTTGAACTATGCAAAAGAATTTATCCGGACTCAAATATCACTGAACAATGATTAGCAGATCAACAAAGATTTATTACCAGAAATAAAATATTCAGGGCAGAACTGGAAGGGATTCAGAAAAAACTGTGAAAATGGAAGACCCAGAAACAGCAGTAGAATAGTAGAAGAAACTTGGATAACAACAATTAAAAGAAACAGAAGAAACAGCTGATATGAACTACAGAAATGATAATTTAGAAGAAGTAATAAAAACAGTACAGGCCACCATTAAAACAATCTATGAACAGCCCTCCCACAAGAAGAATTAAAAGACAAAATTGTGGCATTTGCAGAATTATCAAAAGCAAAATCACATTCAATTCCAAAGTGGAAGATTGAACAGGAGGCCAAGATAAAGAAATTTCAGGTGCAAGTAATTTAAAGAATATGAAACAATGAATCTTGAAGAATGTAAGGTTCAACACAATTTTTAAAAAGTTTTTAAAAATGGTCAGCACCATAAAATTTGAAGAAGCCAATAAAGGAAAATATTGGTAGCTCAGGTTGAAATGAGGTGTCTGTAGTAGTCTCTGAGCTTGGTAGTTTTCTTGCAGACATTCATTATCCAAACTAGGTAATATCATCAGTGCTAGTCATTAGTCAATACCTAGCTTGAGTAATGAAACGTCTGCAAGAAAACAACCAAGATCAGAGAACACCAAGGACCCCTGGTTATTTACGGGACCGCCTACTACCACAAATAGCCTCCCACTGGCCAGTACGCTCTCATAGAGAGGGGCTCCTCCGGGTGCCATCAGCCAAGCAGTGTCGACTGGCGACCCCCAGGGGGAGGGCCTTCTCTGTGGGGACACCTACTATCTGGAACGAGCTCCCCCCGGAGATACGGAGGATCCGGGATCTGCGCACTTTCCGCCGTGCTCTTAAGACCCTCTTATTCCAGCAAGCCGGCCTGGCCTAATTTTTCTCCCCTTTCTTTTAAATTTTAAATTGAATTTTTAATTTGTTTTAAATTTATTGGGATTTTAATTGTCATGGGCTAAATTATTTAATTTGGTTTTAAATTGTTTTTAACTTTTGTATTTCTGTATTTTATCCTGTGCCTGTTCACCACCCTGAGTCCTTCGGGAGTAGGGCGGTATACAAATTTAATAAAACCTAAAACCTAAACCTAAACCTCAATTTGAAGAAGCTCTGGAAATCATAGAGCAACAAATCATTGGGGAAAATTAACTGCTATGAGGCACAAATCATCCAATTTTAGCAAAATCAGCTACTTTAGTCAGATCAGAGACAATTCTACCAATGTATAATAGCAATAAAAATTCTGAAAATAGAAAACCAAGGAAAAAGGAAGCAATCCAATTTTGGGAAAATGTTTGGGAAACTGAAAAAGACTATAATAAAAATGCTTGATGAATGAAAGAATTTGAAGATGAATTAGTAAAAGTCAAATGGAACAATAAAGCAGAAATGGTTAAAAATCAAGTGAGAAGAATTAAAAACTTGAAATCTCTTGGAAATGATCGATTGTATGGCTTAGGGATCATATATTGGATTAGCTTGCATCCAATTATAGCTAAACAGTTTAATGAAATATTACACAAAGGAGACATCTGTGACTGATTATTAATGGGCAAAACTTACCTGATTCAAAAGGATCCAATGAAAAGGATAACACCAGAAAACGATATGCCAAAATACTTGCCTACATTATTTAAATTATTCATAGGCATAATAGTAGACAGTAGAAGAAAATAATATCATTTGAGTAGAACAGAAAGGAAAGGAAAAGGAGAGACAAAAGATCACTTTCTGATTAATAAAATAATTTTGGAGAATTGCAAAAACAAAACAGCCAATTTACATATAATCTGGATAGATTATAAAAAGGTGTTTGATTCATTATCCCACAGTTGAATCATCAAATGTTTGGAAACAATTTGCATCAGTAAAAAAAAAAACACTAGAATGTTTATAGGAAAAAAAATGAAGCCGTGGAAGACAGAATTGGTGATTGTAAATGAAAAATATGGATTTGTCAACATTAGGAAAGGCATCTTCCGGAGTAATTCATTGTCATCCTTATTATTTGTGATTACTATGATCCCATTTTCAATCATTTTGAAACAAACAAATTTTGTCTAACAAACAGAAAATGTTAATAAAATCCCACATTTGCTATATATATAGATGACCTGGAACTTTATGGAAAATCAGAAATTGAAATCCATTAACTGACAAACACTGTAAGGATTTTTAGCAATGATATGACAATGGAATACAGTTTAGAGAAATGTGACACAGGTGCAATAAATTGGGAAAAAATCCATAATGGAGTTGAAACGCCAAATGGCCAAACCCTCAGAAGCCATTTGGATCAAATCTACAACTTTCTGAACAGTTTACAGTTGGATGACATCAAGCATGAAATGTGACTAGTAAAGAATATATCTGAAGAGTGGTAAAATTATTAAAGATGAAATTGTACGGTGGAAACACTATCAAAGACATCAATACCTAAGCCATACACTGCTCGAATTATTAACTGGACACAAGCTGGAAAAGACAGTTTAGACTGAAAACAAGAAAACTGATAAATATTTACTATATATTACATCCCTGTGGTGATATTTATAGATTATACCTGCCCCAAAGAAATGGAGGAAAAGGTCAAACAAACTTTCAAACAGAAAAGCAAACAAACGAGAACGAGCATTAATGCAAGTTAAAAATTGGAAGTTACTGACTGCACAAGAAACCAAACATAAATGTCAAAATAATGTAATAAAAACATAAACAGAATGCTGGTAAGGAAAAGCATTATATGGTCAATTTCTACAAAAGACTGAAGGGAAGATAGATAAAGATAAAACCTGGCAAAAGATTACAACTTGCAACTTGAACTTTTAAAAAAACCCTGAAGACTTGATTTGGCCTTTCAAAATTAAGCTTTCAGACTAATGTAATCAAGACCAGAATTGAAAAAAATCATTCAAAGTGCAAGCTGTACAAGGAAACAGAAGAAAGAGTAGATCATATGGTCAGTTTGGGCAAGAAGAATAAACTGATTGCATAAACTGATTATAAACAATAACATAATACAGTCACCAAAACCATTCACTGGAACATCCATAAAAATTATCGCATGCCAATAATGAAAAATTGGTGGGAACATATAGATGAAAAAGAAGTTGAAAATGAGCACGTTACAATATTATGGGATTTCCAAATACATATTGATAAAGTCTTGGTGCCTAACATATCATGTTTAATTATGATTGAAAATAAGAAAATGTGGATAATTGATATATTAATACCAGTTTAGCAAGCTTAGCAAACCAGTAACTTTTGTTAACACCAGTTAACACACAAGCTTAGCAAGCCAGTAACTTTTGTGGACTTTTTTGCAAGTCTGGAAAAAATGGAATCACATTTAAATTGGGAACCAGATCTTATAATGAATATATAACATTTATTCTTATACTGAAATGCATTAATTTCTATGGGTTATCATTACCTGAACTCATTTCCATTTTAATGACAAATTGATTATGCATACTTGATTTTGAAAAAGAGGGAAAAGCAAAGACTCCTTTCTCATCAATCACAGTGAACAAGCACACCGTTCAGCTGAGGATGATTTTTTAATAAAGCGATAAACATATCCCTGTCTTTTGCTATAACAAGCATCAGAGTAATTTAAGCTGGAAAATGAATGGCATTGGCACCATTAGAGTTGCACAGGAAGTGAAAGTAATAGGTTCTTTATTCACACCAAAATCTTATTAAGGAAAATTATTGATTTAGAATGTTCTTCCTTATAGACTTTTTTGCCCATCAAAGAAACCCATAGTGGGAAAGTAAAGGTAAAGACCATACCAATGTTCCAGATTTAATCCACCAGCTATGCTGGCTGGAGAATTCTGGGAGTTGAAGTCCACAAGTCTTAAAGCTGCCAAGTTTGAAGACCTCTGCTTTAAAGAGTCAGCTAATTAAAGTCACTGGACTGAAGAGTGCTGAAGATATTATCTAGTCCGCTAACGAAATGTCTGCAAGCAAAGCTCAGAGAGTGCCCAAGAATGCCACAATTCAACACTGAACTACATATATTCTGTTCTAAAATCTAAAGTCATTGGCATCTCTTCCCACCCCCCTCAGGTTTGTATAGAAGCTGATGAGAAGCAGAAAAGTGTGCGCTTGTGAGAGATTTGCAGCATTTCTTATGAACTATTTTCAAAATAGCCCTACTGGTTTTGATAGATACACTGCAGACTCTAAATTCTGGAAGCTCCAGATAAATGAGTGTGTAATCACATTAAGCAATATGAAATACATTTCCTGACAACTTAAATCAGGATAACAGTAACAATGTGCTCTATGTATACTGGATGTTTCAGAGAGAGAAGTTGAATAAAAGTTGGTTCCAATCATCCTGCTTTGGAAATGAATTCAGGAATTGGAACATTACTCCATATGGTGTGGTCTTGTCCAATTAGAGCTATGTTTGAAACTGACATTGACAGGACTGTTAATAACATTCTGGACCAACTGCTGTTTATTAAAGACACACATGTTCTTGTTAACCATAACCACAGTATTTGGAAATCTGTCAAAATAACAAAAATTGTGGGTTGCTTTTATTAGGCATGGGAGATTGACTAAAATAATTATTACACAATATTAGAATAAGAAATCTACTGTTCCTCTTCTAGTATTGGTCTAATGATAAACTTAAAAACTGAATTAACTTTACAGTTAATGTATAGGTAACTACATGGATCTTTTCTGTGGGTTTTTTTTTTCCTTTTTTTATTGTATTTATTTTTTTTATGATATATCTAGGGTTTAGTTTTTCACTGTATAATCACCATCTTTTTTCTGTTGTTGATGTAGGGTCATTGTTGTTGATGTTGTTGTGATTTTTGTATTTCACTATTTGAAAATTTATTCAAAGAACAGAGACTTGGTAGCATTTTCCAAATCAACTTTCTTATCCTAGATAACCCTTCTTTAAACTTAATTCTATATCTGGCCACTGATAAATTCTAACGTTTACAAATAAATTGTATTTATTATGCATCAATACATATTCCACATAATGTTGACTATAATATTGACCAAATATCTGCTAGAAAAGGGATGTATATTTCTCAAGTCAACATCAGGTTTTGCCACTGTTTCAAAGATCTTGTTGAAACATTTATGTTTCTTCCTCTGTCTGACTTCATAGGGATGCCTGAGGTAGCGCCCATTGGATAAAACATCCACTTCAGGGATGCTTCAGCAATTCAGAAGCTGGTCACAAGGTGCCAAAAGGATGTGTTGCATTCTATTGACTCTACAAGTAGTCTTCGGCTTATGACCACAATTCAGCCCCAAATTTCTGTTACTGAGACAGTTGTTAAATGAATTTTGTCCATTTTATAATCTTTCTTACCACAGTCGTTAAGTGAATCTGATTTCCCCATTGACTTTGCTTGTAAGAAGGTCACAAAAGGTGATCCCATGACCCTGGGACCCTGACACTGTCATAAACTTGAGTCAATTGCCAAGCATCTGAATTTTGTTCAGCATGACAATGCTGCAACAGTCGTGAGGGTGAAAAATGGTTATACATCACTTTTTTCTGTGCCGTTGTAACTTCAAACAGTCGCTAAATGAACTGTTGTAAGTTGAGGACTACCTGTACTAGTGTACAGGTTTGGAAATACTAGATAGATAGATAGATAGATAGATAGATAGATAGATAGATAGATAGATAGATAGATAGATGATGGACAGACAGACAGACACTGTGTGTGTGTGTGTGTGTGTGTGTGTGTGTGTGTGTGTGTGTGTGTATTCTCTGATATTATCCTAACTGGATTTAAACTTATGCCCTGTGTCAAAAGAATCAGGGCTCTGGTATTTTGCTGAGGCCTTTTTCACAACATTCTTCAAATAGCCTTCCTATCTACTAATACATTTATTTGTAGCCTTATGGTCACTGTATAACGAAAGGTGGATAAGGTGAATAGCCTTATTTATTACCTAGCTTCACTTTAAGATCATAGTGCAATTTGTAACAACTATAATAAATGCTTTGTAAACACCTGGATAGAAAAAAGCACAAGGGTAAGTCTTTCCTTTTATTGTGTTCTTCGTCCTCAGTAAGGGAGAACTTTGAAGTTCTGGGAGAAAGTATCCGATTGGTAGCAGAAAAAGTGCATAGCAACCACCTGCCAAGAGCTTATTCGTTTGTGCAGCACAACAAATCTGCGAAGAAACTCTTTTTGTTAAGCAGGTATTTTCATCCAAGCTCTCTCTCAGCATTACGCATGGTAAACAAAAATTAAATTCCAACTCTGTAGAATTCTGATGCAAAGCTTACCCTGGCTGTCATTTTAAAGCTCCTGTTAGAATCATATCTGTAACAGCAACCTCTGTTTTGCCCTAGAAGGAAGATAAGGATTTTAAAAGAAATATATGTAAAGCTGTAACATCTATATATTTTAGATTAGATGTGCCATTAGACTCAGCCAATGAAAAAGGGATGGTGCTCATTGCTTTATGACAATGAGAGGTAATGCGCAGATCGTCAATTATGATGTCCAGGTGGGTGGGCGGAGCCTCTCACGGCTTTTACTACCGGTTCTAAAGAACCGGACAGAACCAGGAGCAATCCACCACTGCATCACACCCATTTATATCAAACAGAGTGGCCCATAATTGAACTTCTAAAACAGCAAATTGATATTTTTTGGTAGTACATGGTGCTTGTTTGCTGAGGGATGGGAAAGGGGTAATATATATGTTTATGCTTAATTCTTAATTCCTAAACTGTTTACTATATTCTCCCCCCAACTAAGAATATTGATCCTGTTCATTAAATATCATTTAATGTTTGCTGTGGCTGAAAACATTGTTTAAAGAAACCTGGTTGTCATACTCGGTTCCTTTCAGTCTTATAAAGTAGTCCAGACAAAAAGCATGCCCAGATGGACTAGGTCTATGTCATATTAAGGCTACATTAACAGAATCTTTCAAGTCTGAAAGTATTTCCCCACCCCACCCCAAGAAATTAGGAAAGTCTGAGACATTTGCCACATCCACATTCCTTCTGTGAGCTAAACTAGCTCTTATCTGACCTGGCTGTGGCTCTTTCCCCTGGCATTCCCACATTCTATTATAGTTAAAAAAATATTGTTTTCCCTGAATTACTAGCTAAAGTTTATGATCTCCAAAGTCCTTGCAATAAACCTTACAAGGTAGACCATACAGGAAACACCACTAGATGAGCTAATTCTATTTTACTGGTAAAGCAACATTAGCAGAATCTTGTAAATCTGAAAGAATTCTTCTGCTAGCTCTTTTACCTTTAAGAACACTGAGGGTCTTTTCCGAGCCTCCTGCCCAGTGGTGGGTTGCTACCAATTTGCCCCGGATTAGGCAAACCGGTAGCGGCGGCAGCAGGAGGCCCCACCCTCCCAAGCGTGCACGTGCCCACATGCGAACCAGTAGCAACGGGTTTTGAAACCCGCTCCTGCTCCTGCCCATTATCTGATTCCAGACTATGCTTTCTATAGTTCCCTAGGCAGCATTTCTGTGCCCAGTCTTCTAAGATCAATTCCAATACTATTACATTTGTCTTGGAGAATCACTTTCCAGCAGGGATACTCTTCAAGGCTGATAACTTGTCACCTTTTCCCACTCTTTTCTGCCATATCCCCATAAGGCTACTGTCAGCGTCTCAGCGCTGGCATAGAGAGGAGAGAGATAAGCTCTGAACTTTTGCCTGCTAAATCCCTTTGAAGCCGGGTTGTCGTGGAAATGAGGAGGGGGGAGACATTCCTGGGAAGTGACGAGACAAGAAGTCTAGAGAATGACTTGGAAGATAGCCAATGAAAAGCAGAGATTTGGGGATCGGAAAGGGAGGGATTGGGGGGCAAAAGGTCAGTCTTGTCTGCATCGAGTCATAATCCGGTTGCTGTGCTCAATTAAAGAAAAGATTTCCTTAAAGATTGGCAGTTTGGAAATTCATTTATTTTGAGATAGCATCGAAGTCTGACAGCTACCTTGATCCCATTCCCATCTTTTAAGTGATGCAATCCAGTGGTGGGTTGCCCCCGGTTCGAACTGGTTCTATTGAACCAGTAGTAAAACTGGCGGGAGGCTCCGCCCACTGACCCAGACGTCATTAGAAGCGATCTGCGTATGCACAGAAGCTTCTGCGCATGTGCAGAAGCAAGGCACGCAAGCGAAGCAAGTGAGCGTGATCCTGTTGCGAACCGGTAGTAAAGGTAAGTAGAACCCACCCCTGATGCAATTTTAGGTCACCGTCCTTTGCTATGACCTTCATTCTTAAAGTAGTCATTTCCTTTTAACTGTGATACCATCCAAAGGTAGCCTCATAAAGTTCAAAATCTGTAAGTCTATTATCTTGGAGGCATGTGAAGTACCCTGCAATAAGCAATAGAGGCCAGAGAGAGATCAGCAATCAGGAAAGCTAATTTAATGTTTGTATTAAATTAGAATATAAAGGATAAGCGGACCACACAAAGGCCTTTTGCCAGCCATATTCCACTCCTTAAAGGTATAAATGTTGGTGAGATTGCTAATGACCACCCTTCAATTAGGGTGTTTGTATTTTAGCAGACAGCTGATCACAAAACTAATTAGAGATGTATAAACTGATTTTATACTTAGAGAGAGATATACACACAGACTTTCCAGTAGCTTTTCAGAGCAGGTTATTCTTTAAACTAAACTTGATTCAATCCAAAATATAATTAGCCACAGCATGTTATTCTGAACTTCAAAGTTAGAAGAGGATAGAAAATGGAAATGGATCCTGTCTGCTGCTATGATGTTGTTGTGATTTTCCTTCCAGGATGAATTGTTTTTAAAAAGTGGTAGACAAATGAAATGGATTTACAGTGGTATGCAGAAAAAATAGGGTATGAAAATTTCATAGGTGTGCTGTGTATATTTATGATTCTTTTTCCCCAGAAAAAGCAAAGGCTAACCTACCCTTAAGAGAAACAATTTAGTGTACTGATGATTTAGGACCCAAAGATGTTCTGAGGTTTAATTTCTGTGTAGCATGGATTCTTTCTTGGTGAATCTAATTTAATTGATTCGGTATGGATGTCAGGGAAAGCTTTCTTCCTGGAAAGGAAGGGAATACTCATTATCTTACATTTACTTACTCTTTATTGGATGCGGTGCCTCAGTGGCTAAGACACTGAGCTTGTCGATCAAAAGGTTGGCAGTTCAGCAGTTTGAATCCCTAGTGCTGTGTAACGGGGTGACCTCCCATTACTTGTCCCATCTTCTGCCAACCTAGCAGTTTGAAAGCACATAAAAAATGCAAGTAGAAAAATAGGGGCTACCTTTGGTGGGAAAGTAACAGCGTTCCGTGCACCTTTGGCATTTAGTCATGCTGGCCACATGACCACGGAGACGTCTTCAGACAGCGCTGGCTCTTTGGCTTTGAAATAGAGATGAGCACCACCCCCTAGAGTTGGGAACGACTAGCACATATGTGCGAGGGGAACCTTTACCTTTACCTTTACTTACTCTTTACACTGTAAAAAGATTCCTAGAATTACTTTTCAGAGTGATTTTATCAGTAACTATTCTTTCTCTCTCACTCAGCTTCTTCCTCCCATCATTTCCATACACAAAACATAACCCATTCTTTGTTTTTGCAATTTCATGTACTCCTACATAATTTACCTTGCTTGTCATTCCCAAATGAACAGATTTTGTATTGGTGCCTATAAATGTTTCCCGTTTAGAACTCAGACTAAGGCAGATGTGTCAGATCTTGCTAAACTGTATAAAGTCAATATTTTGTCTTTGGCAGAAATTATTAATAATAATATTTTGATCAGTGTTATATGGAAATGAAGCAGTGGTGGGTTCCTTCCGGTTTGGCCCGGTTTGGCCGAGCCGGTAGCGGTGACAATATGACATCACTGAACCAGTAATTCTTACCTTTTATTTGCCCCCCCCCAATCTATTCGCTGCCTCCCGAGTCCCAGCTGATCGGATAGAAGGAAAAAAACTGTTTAAACTCTTGCCGCAGGGCTTCAAAGGGCCGCCTTACAGCTGATCAGTGTTAAAAGGCAATGTGGTGGTAGACTGGTGCCTCCAAAAACAAATGAGTAGACTGGTGCCTCCAAAAACAAATGGGTAGACAGGTGCCTCCAAAAACAAATGGGTAGACCAGTGCCTTCAAAAACAAATGAGTAGACCGGTGCCTCCAAAAACAAATGGGTAGACAGGTGCCTCCAAAAACAAATGGGTAGACCAGTGCCTCCAAAAACAAATGAGTAGACCGGTGCCTCCAAAAATAAATGAGTAGACCAGTGCCTTCAAAAACAAATGGTTAGACTGGTACAGCTCTGCAAACAGTTAAAAGCCTGGTAGACCAGTACCTCTGCTAAATCCTAAAGAATTATCACATGACCATCAAACTACACCCACAAAATAAGCCACGCCCACAGAACCGGTAGTAAAAAAATTTAGAACCCATCCCTGAAATGAAGGAACTTGTTGCCAGCATTATTGAATACTGATTTAATACCAGCATATATTAGAGTAGATTAATTGGAGGTCAAGAATTCCATTGTCCAAGAACATCACAAATTTCTCTATGATCTTCTGATTTAAAGAGCTTTGGTTGAATCTGATATCTTTCTTCAAATAAATAAATATTAAGTTGGTAACTGGGAGAGGGTCTGGTTCCACTACTATCATTAAAAGCACCTATTACTACCTTACCCTGGTGCAGCAGCTATAACTACTTGCTTAGATACAGTTTTGCTAGTATAATCCATGCTCTGGTAACTAAGATTACTGTTATATGTGAGTATCTTCTTTTGCAAAACAAAATGTCAAAAGATACCATCATTATGGGTCATGCAAAAGTGCTAGAGTATAACAATGAAAATACTAATGGGGTCACATTCAGATTCGTGTCCCTGGTTTTTTTTGCATTCTTAATATCACTGAGTTTTTTATACAGTATGACTGCTGGATTCTCGGAGCAAACCTAAAATTTTGCCACAGTAGCTGAAGAAGCCTACATAATATAAGAGATAGAAATTTCTTAAAAGATATTCCTCATACATTTAGAACCTAATTCTACTCTTATTGTAGCAAGGTAGGAGTATAGAGCTTAGTCCAGAAGGTCTAATACTGGGCTAGTAACCATTTCAGGATCTACCAGTGGGGCTAGTGAGGTGGAATTGGTGCCATTCTCCTCATCTGACTTGTCTTTAGACTTTAGACATGGTGTGGAGCCCAGCAACTTAAACGTGATCCTAGGACCACAAGAAGATAGCATAGGTTCAAAGAATCCCAGTCTTGCTTAATTATACACTGTTTGGTAAAAGGGAAACATATTTGTCAGATTGATTGTAATTTATGCACATTATTAAAAAATGGATGTTTTCTTACTTCCCCAATAAATATGAAATATCAAGCTCAGAAGACTCCTATGGGTTTATTAGACCTAAGACTTCATTCATTTGATTACAATGTGGATTATAGCTAGCATTTCCCGGAACAGATTTGTTTCAGCAGATCTTCTTTTGCTAAACAAAATGCTGACCCATCATTATGGGTCACAGAAAAACTTTTAGCCTTACTGGTTTTCTGGCTAAACATACCATTTATTTCAGTAAATGCATTAATGAAATAGTTGGGTATGGATACAACAGCACTTTCAAAATTCTTGCTTTGATATAAAGTGTTGAATAGCTGATGTGATTCTGCTTCTCATATGAATCTGGTCATAAGAAGAAAAAAAAACAGATTCAAACTGGCTATTTAACATCAGCATTGCAACTTTGTGAGCTTATCAACATTGAAAGGGGAATTTTCACATAAATGAAGCAGTGAAAGCTTCACTAGCATTTGGCTTAAGATGGAAAGTTACCTGAAACCAGGTTGTCTTCTCTCGTGTCTCCTTCCATTTATTTATTTTAAAGTTACATACTTTAAAAATTGATAACCCATAGAATGAGTCTTCCTCTAGCAGCACTCCAGATGTTTCTCCTCTGTTTCACCTCCTTGAGCTCCTCAGATAATGAGCAGATGTGGGTCTGCAAAAGGGAAGAGGATTCAGATTTTGGCAGCAAAAAATGACATTTATTAACTATTTTAAGAATTTTAAGAATTCCATCTACAATATAAATTGAAATTTATTTCATTTTATTTTGACAAATATACCAAGCCAAAGAGCTTTTTAAAATTTGTCCAAGAAAAGGGTCATATCTAAATGTATCAAGCTTTTGTGTTATCAGAATTACCGGTAGGTGAGACAGCCATTGATTCTCTATCCCAAATTTGGGGTGTGAAAGTATGACATCCACTTGTGATTATAACAGAGGTCTGCAACCTTAAACACTCAAAAATCCATTTGGACCCATTTCCCACAGAAAAGAAAACACTGGGAGTCCCAAAACCCTTCCCATGCCTGAATATTTCTTGAGTGGCCATAAAACTAGCATATGTAGTTGAATTAAACTGTTTTCTTCTGAAACTTTTCTTTTCTTGGATTTATCTATGGTTGGACTACTGGGGGTTGAAAAGCTCAATAAACTGTGTGCCGGCGGGTGTCGCACATTGGCGGTTGTGATACATATTTTGAGTGACAGGGAGCCACAGCAGATGGGTGAAAGAGCCACATGTGACTCCAGAGCCGCAGGTTGCTGACCCCTGGACTATAATAATGTAGGTCTGAAAATTCTTTGCTTTTGAGATCCTCCTGTAAAATTTGCTCTTTTACCTTATGAAGAATCCTGGCAAACTCAAAAGATTGTACATTCTTTGTGGAATTTTGCAAATGCTAATATATCTGTCGAGTATGGAATGTGGTTTATTTCCAACATACAGAATAATTCATTTACATTCAAAGATTTGATCATAATACTTCCTCACACTATTTGTTTTTGAAGTTGCCTATTAATTTAAAAAGCTACTTTAGTCAAGTGTACACAAACCCAAGGCTAAATGAAGGCTATGCTGCTTGCTACACCTGTATATTATTTCCTGCTCCTAACTGCTAACTGAATGGAGCCCATCCTCCAAAAGATTGACCTATATTTATCCTAAAAGACAGTGACAAAACATGTACTTAGGTGGATACCTCACTATGAGGGTTTTTTTTTCCAAAATTACAGGTGGCATGGCACTAGATTTTTAGAAAGTTCAGGGAATTCGTAACTGTACATATTTTTTAAAGTAATAATGGACAGCCACACACACACACCCCTGTACTTTGTAACAACTGCCTAATGTTTTATTTGCTTCGTATCATCTGGGTCTAACAGGATCACCTGCCAGGTTTCCAGTACTGTGCAATATTTCCACAGGTGTATTCAGCCTGACATTCATCTGACTGAGAAATATTCGTCAAACCCAGTGCTGATATTTTCTATTTATGGAGTCACATAAGCATGTGCGGCTTTGAAAATGAGGGTTTTCATCCTGGTATAAAATTGAAACAATGCTGGAGCAGGAATTCTATTATGATTTACTGCCACCAAATGTGACCCCATGCTTAATCAGTTGGACTAGCATGTATCTGATATCTGGTTGCTGTGCACTGTTCCAGAAGAACTTTCTTCTAGAAAATGTACACCACATGCTGGAGAATTAACAACCTAGCTTTCGATCAGCAGGTGGAAAAAGTAAAATATCAGCTTCAGTGCCCTGCATGGGTTTGTACCCTGTGAATTAAGGAATCACATTGTTTGATTGTTTATTCATCATATTTAGACACCACCCTGCTCACTATCCAACTGACTCTGGGTGGCTTACAGATACACACAATAAAATATATCAAAGGCATACTGTATAATTAAAAACAAGAGTATAATTAAAAACAAGAATAAAATAAGGGCAAGGTTAAAAAGACAGAGAGAGTACCCTCCAGCCAACTCCAGGATTGTGTGCCTCTCTTCAAGCCTTTTATATCCAGTGAGATATACAACAGTTGCTTTTCAAAAATCTCTCCTGGTGGTGCTTTTGAATGTTTTCCCATTCAAACACTGCCAGCTCTGTGTGTACATAAGCAACTGGGTTTTTGCAGCAGTAGTGAAATCAAATGCTTCAGTAAAATGATTAGTGTGGTCCAACAGTGTTTGAGGAATTTAAGTTGCAATACACAAGTGCAGTGGCACTCCCAATTCATCAGAGGTCTTGCAAATGTTTGAGAGCCTGGTTGGTGCTTAATTAGGGATCATCCCTTTGAAAATATTTTGTGCCTTTGGGTTCAGGCTTTTGAAACTTGCAATCTATATAGCCAATTATAACCACTAGCCATTCAATACTCTGATTTTGCTGTCTGCCTGGATGTGGTGCTCAAAGTGAATATTAGTGCTGTAAGTGGTCACAGATTATGCTGGGTAGTTCCAGGGCATGGTTTAATGACACTAATCCATTGAAATACAAAATGTGTTTCATCCAGGAAGTAGAAGGAAAAGCATACTTTTCTTATTACATCTCATAAAGCTCAGTGGATAGCTCAGGATGGCTTAGTCAAATATTCATGAATCTCCTTTATGTCCCCCTTCATGTTCCTCTTCATGAACCACCTTCTGGTGCTGAAGGTGTTTGTACTGTACATGTACATACCAATCACCCTGTGAGCTTTGTTGGGAATAAGCATTCCCACAAGATTACTCATGTTGGATGTGCATACATAATAGGCTAAGTATGCTCCACTAAAAAAAGTGAAGGAAACCCATTCTAGTATTTTGCTAAGAAAACAAATGGATATTCAGAGTTAGGACAATGTTTACATGACAGATGAAGATGAAGCCACTGGTTTGAAGTTATTCAATGAGTCACTCAAAAAGAACAGAGGGCCAGCACAAGCAGCACCGAGGTTATGAAGAGTAAACAGGTTTGATGCTGTAAAATGTATATGGCACTGGTATGTGTAGTGTCAGAAACATAAAACAAGACAAACTTGATGTCAGACCAAGAACATCAAGACTTGAAAATTGAGATGCTAGGAATCAAAAACTGAAATAAACTAGAATGTGTCACATCACAACAAAGGCACACCAACTCTTCTACAGTGTACAAGAAAATCACAGAAGAAATTAAGAAGCCATATTTACACAAGAGTGCTAAAACTGGGGGGAATAGCCAACATTTAGAAGACGAACTCAAGAAACTGAATGATCTTTAGGAAAGCAAGATCTTAGACATAGACAAGAAAAACCAAATGTGCAGGTATAAAATAGGTGGCAAATGGCTCAACAGATCTAGGTGTCATAGTGAAAAACCACTTAAGTATGAGCCAGAAAAAAAGTATGCAGCCTCCAAAAAAGCCAATGCACTCCAAGGCTACATCAACAGAGGAATAGTATAAAGATGACATGAAGTATTAGTATAACCTTTATACTGCACTGGTAAGACCACATTTGGAATACTGCATTAAGTTCCGGTCACCACAATATTAAAAAAAAGTGTTGATACTCTAGAAAGAATGCAGAGAAAAGCAACAAAAATGATTAGGTGACTGGAGGCTAAACCTTACAATTAACTAGGTATGTCTAGTCTAACAAGCAGAAGAACTAGGGGTGACATGATAGCAGTCTCCCAATATTTGAGAGGCTGTGTCGCAGGGAAGAGAGGTTCCCCTATTTTCCAAAGCCCCTGAGGACAGGACAAGAAGAAATGGATGGATCCAACCTAGAATTAAGGAGAGATTTCCTGACAGAACAATTAATCAATAGAACAGCTTACCTCCAAAGGTTGTTGGAGCCTCATTACTTCAAGTTTTTAAGAAGAAATTGGACAGCCATTTGTCTAGAATGATATTGGGTCTCCTGCTCAGCTGAATATGACAGGTTTGGATTAGAAGACCTCCAAGATCCCTTCCAACTCTGTTATTCTGTATTCTATATCCTGTTCTGTATAATTATTTACACAAGAGTGCTAACATCAATACACAGATGCAGTGAAGCTGTTACTGAACAATTACTTGCCCAGTTGTGACAACTTGTCAATACAAGATCCACCTACACCCCAAATATAGATATCAAGCAAAATTTCAACTGAAACTAAAGAAAGCAAGCAAATCAGATGTTAGAGATGGGTCTCTGAGGTACAGTTTTTCTACATAATTCTATTCTTTGGATCTTCTTTCTTAATCAGATCTTTGCTTGCTGAGTCTTTTTTGATGACCATGAAAGCCAACAATATATGATCAAAACAATATTCCATATGAGAATGCAGAACAAGAAAAGAAAAAAATGTAATGAACCAGATGTCAGCGTTCCAAGTAATGCACCCATTGAAAGCAGAACTCCGAGGCAGGTAGATTTCTCAAAAAACAATTTATTGGATACATCATATTGGCACAACTAGTGAATACCAACTCTGAAAGTTTCCAGTTTTCACCTAATTAAAAAAATGAAAGTTCCCCCAAGTCATCCATCACATTGTCCAGTAGAGGTGCTAACCGGTCGCTTGGCTAGTCTACTCCTCCTCTTTCCAGCTACCTGTTGAGACGTCCTTGGTTCCAACAGCCAAACTTTATGTTTTGGCTACAAAACGCCAGCTATCTATTTTTTCCCTTCCCATCTTGTGGCAGCCCTAAAGCCATAAAGATGGCCTCAGCCAGGTTCGCTTCAGGGTTGACATCAGATTTAAAATAGTGTTGTGACCTAGGCTTACTGAGTCATTACAATACACAATTAGTCCCCAAAAAACCAATTTTATTGTAACAGCTGAGAATTATGTTCATTCCCAGCTGAGTCCCAATTAGTTGCAAAACAAGTCCTTCGGAAGAAGTCCTTTGGGATAATCACCAACCTTTATCTTTTTTGACATCCTGCCAAAGGCCTTACTTGGCAAAGTCCCACGAAGTTCAGAAACAAACAAGAGATGACTGGAAACAGAGGTAGCAATATTGCTTTCCTGCAAAAAGAAAAAGGAAAAAGCCCAAGTGCCTTTCTTTCTCTTTTAAGCCTTATGGGCGGGGCCAATCATCTCCTGGCCTTACTCCCGAGTCTTTTGCTTTAGCTGCTCTTGCCTTCTGGCAGCTCTGCATATGCGTGCACTAGGAACAGGCTCCTCCTGTTCCTCTGCCTCTCTGCTGTCCGACTCTGGGGTTCCGGAGTTGCACATCACTCCCAGATGGCCCTGGCCCCATCTCTGCCTCTGATGCAGAGCCCTTGTCCAGGCCTTCCCCAGACTCAAGGACTGGCCCATGTTCCTCCCCAGCCTCCTCACTGTCTGACTCCGCTGCCAGCTCTGCAGGCTGCTGGCGGACCACAACACAGAGCACATGAAGAGCTCTGGACCAAATATGTAATATCATCAAAGATAAAGCAATTAAAAATATTCTACACTACAAAATCAAAACATCAAATTTGTTTATAAGTTAACAACAGTCATGGAAAGATGAAAAGCAAAAGCAATTTAAAAATTCAAAATACATTCCAAATTCCAGAAAAGAAGAAACAGATACATCTTAATACACAATGCAAAGAAATTGAGAGCAACTATCAAAACAGAATTATAAGAGATCTATTTAAAAATTATAGAAATCAAAGGACATGTTATACAAAGATGATCATCAAAAAAAAAAAAAGACCTGGAAAGCAAAGATCTGATTAAGAAAGAAGATTCAAAGAATAGGTGGAAAATTATATAGAAAACTGTACCTCAGAGACCCCAAAATCAGTCTTCCGGGCAAGGAAAGTAACAATTTAGATGTCTCTGAATTAACAGAGACAATGACATGGCTATGACTGATGAATCATCAGCAACTTTGTTCAACAGACACTCTCTGGACAATAAGATGAGAGATCACCCAGTTGTACTCCAGGTAGCTGCTTCTTATGAGAAGACTGCAAAACAGTAATTCTCCCACAGGTCAGAGACAAGAGACAAGAGAAGCCATCAAGTTCTCAACCACAATGGAGCCATTAACAGCACTGAGTTCATCTAACCTCACTTTCTAGTCACTTCTGATTTATTATTTCCAAACAACGTCTAAAAATGTACCTGGTAAGTAAAACATCATCCTAAAATAGAAATTAAAAATAATTTACAATTTAAACAGTGTAAAAACATGAAATAAATGACCACAAGCTAAATAAGAATTTAAACTAAGAACATTTTAAATGGATTAAGGAATCAGATGAATTTGTAATCTTAGGACTTTGGCTAAGAGATTTGAAAAAATGATAAATAAAACCAAGCAACAATTTTATGGAAATATGAATTGTTAAGTTTATGAGGGAAGAAATTATTGGTGGAAAGTTGAAAATATATTTGAGATTTTGTGAATACACAAATTGGACATCAAGGAGGACTAAAGTTTTAGATAGGAAAAAGAACAGTGAAATTTGCAAAATGACAAATAAATGTATGACATTTCAAAGGAACTTTGAAAAATTGGGAGAGAAACTTATAACTAAACCAACTGCAATAATTCCATATCTGCCAACATATTTCTTGAAGAAGATTTAAAGATTTAAAGAAGTCAAAGATGTAATAGATGTAGAAAAGAAAACCCCAAACTATGTAGATATATTGGAAATGAGAAAAATGAAGATTATAAAACAGGGATTATCGTTAAAGTGGAAATAGAAATGACATTTTAATTGAATAAACAATTGCTTTTTCCATCATATATCACAATAAAATGTTTAAATCTTGCAAAGGGGTTGTACCCATATGCCTATTACCTATTTTAACTTGTATATCTATTAACCGAATCAACAAGGATAACATCAATCTCATAAATGACATGTTCAATTGAGTAGTTGAGTGTTGTATTTATCCAATTAAATACTTCTTACAGTAACAAATCTATTAAAATATTATTTGCATGTCCATAAAGAGGGTTGCAACTCTTTTCTATTCTTTTTTCAGTATCAAAATTTATCAATCGACTAATGCTGCTTCAATGTAAGTGTGTTCATCTTTCCAATTCAATGGTATTTTATTAAATTAGCCTACACCATGATCCTTCCACTGTAACATATGACATAACCCAATAGAAGAGAATATATGTAGCTCAGGATTGAACTGGGGAAGAACTCCATATGGTACAATCAGCTGGACAATCAAGCTAAAGTAAATGCATCAATGCATTTGAGTTAGCCTGCTAGAGAAAATTGTTGAGGACACATCAGTAAATAAAAGAGTAAATAATAGGTACAATAAAACTAGACAGTAAGACAGTAACTAGACAATAACACTAAGAATTAAAGCTTAGATATTTTGAACTTATATTGTGAAAGCAAGACTGTATACATTGTGATGGTTGAAACATCATAGACAGTTGTAAAAGGACCAGCAGAGAGACAACGTGGATTAATACTGTGCTGTCATTGATAATTCAAGATGAGTTTAATAAGGACTTAAAGAAACTATTATTGACAGACAATCCTGGCACGCCGTTGCATACAGTAGTTCTCAACTCACAGCCATTTGTTTAACAACCAAAGTTGCAGCAGCATTGAAAAAAGAGATTTACAACTAGTCCTCACATTTATAACTGTCACATCCCCATGGTCACATGATCACAAGTTTTGTGGTCAACAACCAACATGCATTTGTGACAATTGCAGAATCCTAAAATGATATGGTCACCATTTGCAACCCAGCTGTCTTCCGAAAGGCAAAGTCAATGGGGGAAGAAGTCTATTCTCTTAATTACTGTGTGATTCACACGTGCCATAGGTTCAACATCACAGATCTAATGTGTTCAGAGTGGAGTGTTTTTTTTTCAGCTCTTAGTTTCAAATCTGTTTAGAGTAAACAAACAGAAAATAAAATGAATTTGCGAGTGCCAAAAATCTTGCCAACTGACAGATTTGGCATAATTCACTTTCAATTTTTCAAATAAGCAAGCGTCAGTCACTCATTCTCTAGTCACCCCCAGATTGGACTACTGTAATGGGACGGCCCATGGAAAGTATCTGGAAGCTTCAACTGGTGCAGACTGCAGTGGTACAGGCAGGTATGTGTGCTTGCAGAACAGCACATGCATATCTTTGTGACACAAGCTGCTTTGGTTGCAGTCTGCTTCTGGGTCTAATTCAAGGTTTTAATTTTTAAAATCCTTTCATGACATGGGACCAGGTTATCTGAGGGACCTCCTCTCCTCAATTAGCCATCAGATCTGGCCTAGAAAGCATGCTACAGGTCCAGTGGTGGGTTTCAAATTTTTTTACCACCGGTTCTGTGGGTGTGGCTTGGTGGGTGTGGCATGGCTTGGTGGGCGTGGCATGGCTTGGTGGGCATAGCAGGGGAAGGATACTGCAAAATCCCCATTTCCTCCCAATCAGCTGGGACTTGGGAGGCAGAGAATAGATGGGGGCAGGGCAGGGGTGAAATCTAAAAATTTTCGCTACCGGTTCTGTGGGCATGGCTTAATTAGTGGGCATGGCTTGGTGGTAAGGTGACTGGGTGGGCATGGCTTGGTGGTAAGGTGGGCGTGGCCAGGTCGATGTCACTTCTTTGTCCTTTTTTAACCTACAAAACACAACATAACACAACTGGCTCACCCACAATATAAAAGCAGCTGTGCTAGACCCAAAATGCCCCCCTGCAACAAGCAGGAACCTCACACAGCCACAAAAAGTCCAAAAAACCAACTTTCACACTTTACACACACAAAATTCCACATACAGCTTTGTGAGATTTTGTGTGATTGTGTAGTTAGAGTGAAACCCTACAGAAACACACAAAATCTCAGAAACCTGCACAAATATTATTTTATTTTATTTTATTTTTATATAAAAGCAGCTAAATTTAAAACTTCCTAAACTTTAAATGGCTAGGTCTACAAAAAGAACGACTAAAAAAACCCCAATTAACTATTTTTTTAAAGCTCCCAAAGGGGAAAAAAACTTACCGGGACAAGGCAAGCAGGCAGGCAGGCAGGCAGAAAGAGCTGCTCACCAATGAGCTTGATTGCAGGCAGGGAGATTCAGTTGCTTGCTGATGCAATGAATTGCAAGGATTACAGCAAGCGAAGCAAGGCAGGCATGTGAAGGTAAGCAAGCTGGAGGCTGGGGGGGAAGGGATTTTTGCTACCGGTTCTCCGAACTGCCCGCCACCATTGCTACCTACTCGCCCGAGCCAGTCCAAACGGGGAGCATTTCACCCCTGGGGCAGGGCCAGTCAGAATTTTTACTACCAGTTCTCCGAACTACTCAAAATTTCCACTACTGGTTCTCCAGAACTGGTCAGAACCTGCTGAAACCCACTTCTGTACAGGTCCCATATACCAGCAACCCCCTCATTAATGGGTCCTGGGAGGCAAGGTTCTCTGCTGTCACATTGACCTAACACTCTCCCCTATGCCAAGTGAGGGTAGCTCCTTCCTGATTATTGTTCTAGACCACGGGTCTCCAACCTTTGCAACTTTAAGATATGTGGACTTCAACTCCCAGAATTCCTCAGCTAGCAAAGTTCTAGAAGTCCCTTAAGACCTAGCAACGTCAAACAGGACCGGGGGTCCCAGAGGACCAGTGACATTCTAAGATTGCTCCATCGTGTTCATATCATTTATCTCTCCTGTGCTTGGTAGTTTACATTTAAACATGGATTGTTTTTCCATTTTTAATAATGCCCGTTTTTAATAGTGTATTGCTGTGTTAAATTGTTTACACCAGAGTTATTTTTTGTGACATGGGCGTCTATATAAATATGCTAAATAAATAAAAAACAGATTCATTTTATCTAATCTGATAACAAGGTTATTGCTTGGTTTGCTTTGCTGCATGCACGCACTGCTGGCTTCTGTAGGTATTTATTGTATAAATCATAGAAACCAGCAAATCTGAGCACTGCCTAGATGACTAAAACTGAGGTTAGCAGCATTACAACAATGGTTTCTTTGGATTTCTTTTTTAATACCGAAAATCAGGTTAAAAGGTTATAAGTAAAATGTATTTTAGGAATAAATGCACTTATCACTTAATACTTTTCGAATAATAGAACCATGAACAAAAATAATCATTTTATATGTTACAACCATATCACTGAATTTTATCAATTTCTTTCCATTTCATGGAGTTATAAACAATATAAGTACAGCAAAGTGCTATGATTGCTTATGCACACATACAAATGAAAATTGAATATGCAGCTTAGATTCTTCACTGTCATAACATGACTTCATGCCTAGCTCTTTTTTTCCCCAACCATGGGTGGATTTTTAGAAAATGTCATATGCTATAAACCTCTGAAAATCTAGATTATGAATATGACCAATTTGACCTTGAACCATAATTGAAACTAAGATTTCACATGTTACCTCTTGCATGCAGAGGGCCAAATTCACCTCCCCCTTTAAATGTGGTTTGTTTGACCATGGCTTAGTATTGTATAATGTGAAAACACATCATTTATATTTATTCAGCAAAGTATGATTCACAATTCTGTGGATATGAAGCTAGGCTAAGATTCAAAATGAATATCAAGCTGGTGCTTCTAAAGTCTGAGTCTCTAGAAGTAATGTTTTATTTTATTTTTTTTATTTTATTTTGAATTTGTATACCGCCCTTCTCCCTGAGGACTCAGGGTGGTGAACAGCCAAGTAAAAACATCAAGTACAAATATTAAAATACAGTTAATATATATATATATATAAATTTGGCCCCATTAATTAAAAACAATAAACAAAACACTTAAAAACACTTTAAAAATTAGGCCAGCCCGGCTTGCTGGAAAAGGAAGGTTTTAAGGGCACGGCGGAAGGCACTGAGGTCTTGGATTCTCCTTATCTCTGGAGGCAATTGATTCAGAGGGTAGGTGCCCCCACAGAGAAGGCCCTCCCCCTGGGGGTCACCAGCCTGCACTGTTTGGCTGATGGCACCCCGAGGAGGCCCTCTCTGTGGGAGCGCACGGGTCGATGGGAGGTCGTCGGTGGCAGCAGGCGGTCTCGAAGATAGCTAGGCCCTATGCCATGGAGCGCTTTAAAGATGATAACCAACACCTTGAAGCGCACCCGGAAGACCACTGGGAGCCAGTGCAGCTCACGCAGGAGCGGTGTTACATGGGAGCACCATGCTGCTCCCGTCACTACCCGCGCTGCTGCGTTCTGGACCAGTTGGAGCCTCTGGGTGCTCCTCAAGGGGAGCCCCATGTAGAGAGCGTTGCAGTAGTCAAGGCGAGAGGTGACGAGGGCATGAGTGACTGTGCATAGGGAATCCCAATCAAGAAAGGGCCACAACTGGCGGATCAGGCGAACCTGACAAAAGGTCAAGCTAGAATAATTCCTCAACCTGATCATGGGAAATGAAAAAAAAAAATTCAAGCACTTATAAAGCAAGATAAAGTTCACCATATAACCAGTAATAAAGGCAGTTAACTGATGGCAGGTAGACTAAGACAGACATAGAATGAATTCCACTTGGTAAAAAGCATCCACAAAAGAGATCTAAAACAAGATGGAGCGATGACATCAGCAAGTATTACGGGCCCAATTGGCAAAAGAAAACTCAAGACTGTATTGATTGGAAAAATGTAGAAAAGGTCTTCATCCTGCAGTGGATAGACATAGCTAGAATGATGAAAGAAAAATCTGCTTTCGAGAAAAGTTTTATCATTTAATGTACATATAGTATTTTTTAAATGCACATAATTTACACATAATAACAATTGCAGATATATTGCCACAATTCTAGACTTAAAATTAAGGATCTTATGAAGCTGTGAAAACCACGGCAATGATGTTCTCTTTTTTTTTTTTTGAATTTTATGTCTGTGCCAATTCCGAAAGTGTGTGTGTGTGTGTGTGTGTGTGTGTGTGTGTGTGTGTATTTGTTTCCTACCCAAAGTGAAATAAAGAAGACAGATAGTCTTTCATATTGTCTCTGCTATTGAAAGAAGACATACCATCCAGTAAGTTTTAGATCTATGCCGTTTCCATATGTCTAAGTTATTTATCCTCATTTCTTGATAACCTTCCTTAACTATATGCTTCCCAGCCAGAACTAAGGAATGCTGAATTCCACAGATCTGGAAAGCAACAGATCAGGAAAGGTATTTTGGGTGTACAATTGACAGTGCTGCTCAGCAACTTCAACAGATGCAAAATAATACTGCCAGACTGATCCCTCAAATTTGCTTTCTGGAATGCATTTTTCCAAAGTTGCTGGATCTGTGTTGGCTGCCAATTCATTTATGGGCTCCTTCCCCCTAAGAGTTACACAAGTCTTAAAAGGAAACCAGGCTAAATGATTGGGAAAGGTCAGCATGCAAAAAAATATTTAACAAACAATATGTTTAGAGCAATCTGATAAATTGCACTTGCTTATTTTATCTCCATTTTCTGCAATCACAAGATCAGCATTACCAAACTATCCTTAAGAAAAATCATTTTGGAAAAAATAATATTAAAGTTAGAAGAAAGGAGGAAGAAAGAGATTTTATTATCTAGTGGCAACTTTCAGCTTAAAGCAGACATTAACCTTTGTTGGTGACAAACTATAACACAAAATGTAACTACCTTTCCTGTATGACCTATGCTTGGCCCTGGTAATAAACAAAATACATAAAGTCAGCTGAATGATCCTGGGAATTCAGCAGGGAAGACTTATAAGAGTGTCATTACTGCCATTGAAACGGAGCAGCATAAGAAGACATGGAATATTTTCCACTGGAATTATCAGCCTATCAAAATGTACCAATAAAAACACTCTTCTTAGTTTTTAGAACTCCAAAGAATAGAAAGAAGCTGGGGAATTGTCTAGCATAATACAGCATAATCACTCTATTATCTCCCTGGCTTTGCTAAATCCCAGCGGCATAAATAGCTAGAGGAAAGGCCATATTTTGCCATGATCAGAAAAAATGAACTATGGCTAGGTTTCTTGGTTGTTGTTGTTGTTTTTAAACATAATTTAAACAGAGAATAGAAGATCATGTTGTATACTGCAGCTCTCATATTTGTCTCACTTGCTGTTAATCTAAAAGCTGCATTTGGGAAACATCCTGAAAAGAGAACTCAAAAATTTGTTCTGAAAAATCTTCATCCATTTCGCATTGGATTTTCTTTTTTTCTTTTTCTTTTTTTAAAATTTTTTATTGTAAACACATTAAAACAAGACACAAACATACAACATTTATATACATACACTTTTTTTTAGACAGCTCTTTCAAAGTGGTCCTTACTTACTATTTACACATATTTTAACTTTATCTTATTCCACATTGTTATCTATCTTCCCTTATTTCGTCTACATTTTACCTTGATCTTTAACATTTTTTTCTCTCTCCTTTATTCCTCTTTCTCATTTTTCCTATTCTCCAACCATTCATACCATCTACACCATACTTTATAATACCGTATTTTCTGGCGTATAAGACGTCTGGGCGTATAAGACGACCCCCGACTTTTCCTGTTAAAATATAGGGTTTGGGCTATACTCGCCGTATAAAACTACCCCTCTTCCAACGCACACCAAATAAAAATTAAAAAACATCAACTGGCTCACCCACAATGTAAAAGCAGCTGTGCTAGACCCAAAATGGCCCTTGCAACAAGCAGGAACCTCACACAACCACAAAAAGCCCAAAAACCCAACTTTCACACTTTACACACACAAAATTCCACATACAGCTTTGTGAGATTTTGTGTGTTTGTGTAGTTAGAGTGAAACACTACAGAAACACACTAAATCTCAGAAAGCTGCACAAATATTATTTTATTTATTTTATTTTATTTTGTTTTGTTTTTATTTTTATATGAAAGCTAAATTTAAAACTTCCTAAACTTTAAATGGCTAGGTCTAAAAAAAGAACAACTAAAAAAAAACCCAATTAACTATTTTTTTTAAAGCTTCCAAAGGGGAAAAAAACTTACCCAATAGAACAGGGGTCTCCAACCTTGGCAACTTTAAGACTTGTAGACTTCAACTCCCAGAATTCTTCAGCCAGCTTGTTTTGCTGGCTGAGGAATTCTGGGAGTTGAAGTCCACAACTCCCTGCCTGCTTGATTGCAGGCAGGGAATTGCTTGCTGATGGAATGGATTCAGGCAAGCAAAGCAAGGCAAGTGTTGCAACTAGCAGCTAAGGTAAGCAAGCTGGAGGGGGGAAACTTTTTTCCTTTTACATGACTCTGGCAATCCCAGCTGAGTTGCCTGATTAGCAGATCGTCAGAGCTTGAATCGCCAGAGCCATGTAAAAGGAAAAAAGTTTTTTCCTTTTACATGGCTCTGGCGATCCCAGCTGAGTTGCCTGATTAGCAGGCAACTCAACTGGGATTGTCAGAGCTTGGATCGCCAGAGCCATTTAAGGCTCGTCAGAGCCTTTCGGGCTGGTCTGCCTGGTTACAGGAGAACGACACCCAGCGTATAAGATGACCCCCGACTTTTGAGAAGATTTTCATGTGTTAAAAAGTCATCTTATACGCCAGAAAATACGGTATCCTGTATCCTCTTTCTCCTTGAGTTCTTTTGTTAATTTGTCCATCTCTGCGCGCTCTAAATTTTTTTAAATTAAATCTTCTTCTGTTGGTGAGTTTTCCTTCTTCCAACTTTGCGCATAGACTATGCGGGCTGCTTTGCATTGGATTTTTATTATTCTTTTATTTACCTGAGACTATTGAAAGATATTATCTAAAAATATCCATACTATTTTTCCCTCTGCCAAAGATAAAGCTTCTTACTTTTATTTAAGCAAAATAGGATCATTTAACGATGGTAGTTATTAATTTATTATTAATTGCCATAAGGCAGGGGGGGTCAAACTCAATTTCATTGAGGGTCACATCAGGGTTGTGTTTGACCTCAGGGGGCTGGGAGAGCGTGGCCAGGGTGGGCGTGGCCAGGATGGTGTGGCCAGCTCAACGTCACTCATGTCGAGGACATCTGTGATAGCATGCAGCCCTCCCGGGTTCTGTTTTCAGGCACGACAGCCTCCTGCAGCCCTCTGCCAGCTAAAACAAAGCTTCATTTTCGCTGGCAGAGGTACCGCAGGCTGGTTCTTCGCCATTTCCAGGGTAGTCCCACAGACCAGGTCTAAGCATCCCATCGGCTGGCTCTAGCCCATGGGCCTTGAGTTTGACACCCCTGCCATAAGGTATTGTTTTATTCCTGGAATTAGGTCACAAATTTAACTTTTTTAAAAGGTTGCATTTATTCTCTATATTACTTTAGGTGCTCTGAATTAAATTGGACTAGTAGGAAGTTCACAGTTCCCTATTTATTATAATGCTAGTAAATTATGGGCCTAACAGCAGCAGGAGCTTTTTATTACTGAGTTTATGAAAATCAACCAGCTCTTAGGTAAAACATTCAATTTTTTAGAACCATGACATAGGATTTATAGACTTTTGAGGTTTGAGAGGAAGACATCATCTTCTGTAGAGATGTGCATACTAGACAACGTGATCTGCTGAAGAACTCACCAATATCTTTTCCATTTTGTTTTACATTCTTGAACTTGTAAGTGGCCTGTGTCTACAGAAATGAAAGCAGGACAGTGGGGTTTTTTTTAGAAATGCCCAGATGGTTTTAGAATAATGTTATGTGATTAATTTAGGGCTTGATTATCTGGAATTATCACTGAACAATATACAAAAGTAAGAAAAATATTTAAATTACTGTTCAGAATTAAGACAAGCAAATTCTCCTTTGAGTTTGAAAAATGATACTGAAACCAGGGCTTCCACAGGAGAACTAAGGTAAATTTATTTTTAATTTCTAATTTGTTTCTCTTACATGCTGTGTGTGTGCATGCATGTACTGCAGGGGTGGGTTCTACTTACCTTTACTACTGGTTTGTATCACACCCCCGTGTGCTCTTCTGTTCATGTACAGAGCACTTATGATGATGTCTGGGTCAGTGGGTGGAGCCTCCCGCCGGTTTTACTACTGGTTCTTGTGAACCAGTCCGAACCAGGGGCAACCCATCACTGATATACTGTATATGTACATATGCTTGAATCAGAGAGTTGAGAATGCTCCAGATCCACATAGATCCAAAAGTACTCCTAAAGAGTAGAAATTGGGAGGAAGATCCTGCTCATTTTCTGTTTGGACATGTATCCATCTACCATGAAAAAGAGAAAAGAAACTAAGACAGTACAGAATATTCTGGGTAGCTAGAGAGAATGATAAGAAGCAACTTTTTTTTTTTTTTGTAAATGAGTATTTTTATTAAATACCCATTGGTACCCATTTTGTAAACTTATCTATAACTTGGGCCCATTCAAAATTCCAGCTAGAGGCATTCCTTTGAATATCTTTCTAAACTATTACATTAGGCTTGCAAGTACTAAAAATATGAGGCATAACAAAATACTGATTTATATACATCCTTCAACCTCATGGACACAGTATGACGTGGCAAATAATTGCAGAATCCCCATGCCCATTCATGAGGATTTTCCCCCATGTCCTCCTTGTTGGGCTATGTATATATGTATTCACAAACCTAAGTGAACAAAAATGCTAGCAGAAATTAAGATTAGATAGATAGTCAAAGAATATATCTTGCATAGTGTCTATTAGTTCCAGATTTGATTTACCGAATAATTAAATTAGGGCATTATGAGCCATGAACCTGATTTAATCATTTAAAAGAAGGCTTTCTTTTTTTCTGAGGGTCTGAAGGTTTCCATCTCTACTTCCATTTTTACTCATGAGACTACAAAAAGAACCATCTGATATGTCTCATTGAAGCTAAGGACTTCTTTGATCAGAGGTTTCTCCCATGTTTTCCTGGGGGAAACAGCATGTTCTCATCCTTGATGTTCACAGGAGATCAAAGAGTACTTTGTTCCATGTACGCAACTGCAAATAATTAAGTCAAGACAATTATTCACAACTATATTTATTCCATGTTTCTGTCCCTGGAAATTTGAACTCCTTTCTGTACCACAAGGTATCATGATAACATTAAACTGACAGGAACCACCTACATTAGCTGCCTGTTTCATTCATTTATCCAGAACAAAAATAAACTCTACTCCCATAAAGATTCACCAATATATAAGCTTAACAAAGCTGTATTTCCAGTGGTGGAATGCTGCTGGTTTAACAACCAGTTTGGTGATCACGCGCTTTGCGCATGCGCAGATGCACAGTTTTACAAATACTAACCTTCTGTGTTACCACTTGGGAGTAACACAGCTGAGGCGCGGCAATCCACTCTGAGAGGCCAATCAGCTGAGAAGATAAAGGTAAGTAAAGCGCAGGAGCAGGTGAGCGGGCTGACCTGATCATCGGAGTGAACTGGTTCACTCCCAGCTGATCGTCAGAGCTACTAGTTCACCCAAACCGGTCTGAACCGGTAGAATCCCACTCCTGTGTATTCCCTAATTCTTATATGAAGCCTAACAAAATTGATGAATTTACTGCTGCCATATGTAATGATGGCCATCAGTTTAGATGATTTGACAAATTAGAAGATTAGGTGAGAAATAGCTACTACAGGATTCGTAATAATTGAATAACACCTCCTGAATTCTGAACCCTAAATCTTGCATATCAGCTCCTGGGGAATTATAGTGGAAGAGAGGTATCATTTTCTGATCCAGGCTTAGGAGTTTCCAAAATGCATTTGATTGACCACTGGATTTGTGCCACTACAGGACTATCATCTATTATTACAGAGGGAGCAATGGAAACTCTGGCTAAATATGGATGCCTTTCTGGATGACCTCTAAGCAATGGTGAAATGTAAAATTTGTTACTACCGGTTCTGTGGGCATGACTTGGTGGGAGGGGTGGTAATGTGTCTGGGTAGGTGGGGCCAACTTTTTTTTTTTTTACTTTTAAAAGCATTTTTTCTACAACCTCTTCGAAGAGATTGTAAAGAAAATGCTTTTAAAAGTCTCTGACGATCCCAGCTGAGTTGCCTGATTGGCAGAGGCTTTTTTTTCTTTTAAAAGCATTTTTTCTACAACCTCTTTGGCAGAAGAGATTGTAAAAAAATGCTTTTAAAAGCCTCTGACGATCCCAGCTGAGTTGCCTGATTGGCAGAGGCTTTTTTTTCTTTTAAAAGCATTTTTTCTACAACCTCTTCGGCAGAAGAGGTTGTAAAAAAAATGCTTTTAAAAGCCTCTGACGATCCCAGCTGAACTGCACGATTATCAGAGGCTTTTTTTTTTTTACTTTTAAAAGCATTTTTTCAGCAGAAGAGGTTGTAGAAAAAATGCTTTTAAAAATAATTTTTAAAAGCCTCTGATGAACGTGTGGCTCAGCTGGGCATGGTGGGGGGCAGGGATGTTTGCTATCAGTTCTTCGAACCACCTGCCACCATCGCTACCGGATCAGGTGATCCAGTCTGAACCGGGAACATTTCACCCCTGCCTCTAAGTCATCATCCAGTCACAAAACCAATGGGATAATTTATAAAGCCTTGATGTAAAATATTAGCTAAGACAGGAAACAGAATTGGATGAGTTAAATCTACTTTATTGTAAAGTTACATTAACAGAATCTTGTAAGACTGAAGCAGGGGTGTCAAACTGGCAGCCCACGGACTGGATGTGTCACATGCAGGCCATCTCTACCCTAGCTCCATGAAGGGGAAAAACATTGTGAAATATCACATGATGGCAACATGATGCAGCAAATTTGACACTCATGGACTAAAGGTTCAAACTTCCCACTGCCTCTTTTAACCATCTGATCTATTTGGGTGGGAAGTTAAGTGGCTCTGGGTTCCTCACTCCCTTGTTTGATCATTCCCTAAGCAGCATTTCTTTCTCTTGTCCCCCAAGGACATCCACACATTCTATTCCATTTCTAAATTAAAGTGTGGTTGAATAATTTGCATTCAGTTTGTCACATGCTTTATCCATCATTGGTCTAAACATGCACAATTGAAAATCAATTGCATGTAAAATTTGAAAGATTTCCCCCCAGCCATTTCTTAGCACGCTCCTTCTTCCGTGTCATCTCCTAGGCTTTATTATCTCTCAATGAGTTTTATTGGGAATTGTAATAGATTATTACTAAACCACCTCTTCTGTCACTCCCAAAATGTCACAATCAAATAAATTTTACATATTTAAAGCTTCATTGGTGCTCCTGAATAAGCTCCCCTATTTTAGCAATACACGATCTATGATCCATGATGATGAGTATGTCACATTGCTTCAAACAATTCCAATATAATTGTCAAATTGTGTCCATGTGATTTTGTGCATCGATGAATCAAGGCATGGGGTGAAAAGCACTTAAATGTGAAAATGACCTACGTTACCCTGATCCTAACTGCTGCCTGCTTTAAAGCTTTCCCTTTCAGCACTTGACAAGTAAGTGAAGACAGCATTTCAAATTATTTTGACTCCACCATAATATATGTTGTTTTGGGACTAAACTAGTTATCTCCTCTTGGACTCCCTTGCCTTTTTAACTTCTTGCAGAGGAGAGAACAGTGACTCGGATGCCATGGCAACCTCCCCCTTTTTGCAGTTGCTGAGCTGTTAAATAATGGGGCAGTCAAAACATTTATAGGCTAGAGCAGGTTATAAATATGCTCGCAATATAGGCAAGGGCAAACTTTTGATGACCGGAGGCTGCAGGTTATCTAACTCCCTTCCTGGGAAGACAGCAGACTTGATGATAAAATCTAGTTGGGTCATGTCACTTGTGTAAGTGGAAGTAGAAATTTGTTTGTTGGGGAAGGGGAATAGATAGGCTTTGTTATTTCTGTTTTAACTCTGGTTAAATTATACCATTTTCTTACTTTCCATGTAAAACCACAGAAAGTTGTGCCAGTGATTTTAAAATGGCACATTCCATTTACCTTGGAATATTCCTCCCCCAGGAGAAAGGGGGAATTACATGAATGTGGAGATGCAAGTTGTCCATTGTTATAAGCATATATAAAAGTGTATCCTTTTTTCAGATGACAAGGTGAAATGCCAGTCCAATGCGGAGTTAGGCTCCAGGCTAAAAACCAGTCTCTCTCTCTCTCTCTCTCTCTCTCTCTCTCTCTCCCTCCCTCCCTCCCTCCTCCCTCCCTCTCTCTCTTGTAAAGAGTAATAAAGCTTGTATATAAATAAATAAATAAATCATTTCATTTAATTCTGTAACATTTACAATCTAACAGTCTAACAATCCAAGAGAATGCCGCAGCTATGCTTAGGCTTTTGTTTTAAATCAACACCTTATCAACTCTTATTGCTAAACAAATGCTAAGCAGCTGTAGCTCTCCACCTGATTAGCATTAAACCCTTCAAAATCCAACCCAACCCAGGCAGCACTGCTGTTTTGTACACAATTGATTAACTCCTAGTGGTTTGCAACTAAAGCTAATCTATTCATTTTACAGCCTTGAGAAAGCTCCAAATGAAGTGTGCCTCTTGTTAGAGGAATCCAAATCAATCAACCAATACATACATCAAAAAGGTAACCGCTTTGGGGATATTTTAAAAGGTATAAATAATTTAAAGAGATTTAAATCATCCTGTTTTCATATGCTTTCCCCTCTAAACCTGCAGAATGCTTTATTGATTCAGCACATGCTGATATCCTTCGCAAAATGCTAGTGAACAGGCAGAATGGAATTAATCTAGAGACAGAATGAGGGAGCAGAGATGATGAGAGCTCTGAACCAATCAACCTCTCATTTCATCTGCCCACAGAATCTGCATGCTTTGTTTTTTTTAAAAAAGGACCACCCTGCATAAATTATGACAATCATAAATGAAATGGCATTTTAAAAAAGCAACAAAAAAGCGGCAGTCCCCAGATCTGTACCAGCTTGTTAAATTATCATGGATTAAAAACCATACTCCTCCCAAAAGAAGAAAATTCATAACAAATGAATGTCTGGCTATCCAATAGATTTTTATCAGCTACCACTTAAAGTCCTGAAAGTCAAAGGTTATCTTACCTGTGGGGGTAGGTTGAAATCCTAATTTTTAGGCCAAGTCCTGAAATTCTTCATTAGTTCAGTAAAAATCAGTTTTTGTTTTTGTTTTTTTAATTTGATTTATATGCCGCCCTTCTCCGGAGACTCAGGGCTGCTTACAATGCGTTAAGCAATAGCCTTCATACTTTTGTATATTTTATACAAAATCAGCTTATTGCCCCCACAATCTGGGTCCTCATTTTACCTACCTTAGAAAGGATGGAAGGCTGAGTCAACCTTGAGCCTGGTGAGATTTGAACTTGCAATAATTGCAGGGAGCTGGTGTTATCTTAACAGTGCTTTAGTCTGCTGCGCCACCAAGGCTCTGGTGGGCTCTAAATCTTTATCCACCAAGTTTGGGTAAAGATTTCAATTAACAAAAATGTCCTGCAAGACAATAATATAACACAGTCTTTCCCAATCTTAGGGATTTCAGACTTCAGCATTGGAATACCCAGCAAAGATCATAATGACTTGGAAACTCTGGGAAGTGAAGTTTGTATATCTGGAGGACTTCCAATTTGGAAAGACTAGTGCAACATCTTTTTTCTCTAACACTATCCTATTTTCCAACATGTTTAGGCATATATGCATACCCTCCCTGTATTTCAATAACAAATGTTGGAAGAACAGACACTTTGCATATGTTTTGACATCCATGGTTAATTTGGGTAGCATCTCTTCCTTCTAAAACTATAGTTCTGAATTATTAACCTAATCTGTTTCAACCATTCAGAATTAAGTCTACCATACCTGGACTGGAAAAAATCAGATCAGAGATGGGTTTCAAAGATTTTTACCACCAGTTTGCCACGCGCATGCATGCTCACTTCGTGCGCGCACCTTCCGCGCATGCACCCGGCCTCAAAAACGTGGCTAAATAGCACAGCGTAGTGCCAGGGCAGGTGGGCAGGGCCCACCCGCAATCTCCACTACCAGTTCGCCCGAACTGGTACGAACCAGTTGAATATCACCACTGAGTCAGATGTCTTTTAGATGACAACAAAGACACTGATGTCATTCAGCAATTGTCCACAGTGGCTTATAACAAACTTCAGAAGAGGGAGGTGACAAATACATCCTGAATAAAATTGAAACAATTCAAAAGCTATACCTTTGAAGAATGTTAGGCATTTTTACCTCCCTCTTTTAGCACCTTTGAAATGTAAAACTTGCAGACTGATTTGTAACACTCAAATTCACTGAAATCAATCAGCACAAAAGACTTCTCATCATCTCAAGATACCACGCAGCAAGGCTTTGATCTCCACATGTAATTTTTGGGTGAGATTCAAGGTCACCCCTACCTGGCTCAACACCTGGATAAGCTACTGCCTGCTGTTCACAATATCTGCTCGTCCAACAAGATTTGGAAGCAGGTATCTCTGCAAAGTATGGTCCAATCAATCATGATGGGAGCCAGCTTGATGCAATTGAAGCTCTGTTCTTTTAAAAGAAACTGTGTTAAATGTGCAAAGTAAATAAAACAACAGGCAGAGTTTCTATTGCACTATTGGGGCTGTTATCTTGACTTTTTAGACCCTGTAACTCTTGGATCCCTTCAGATGCTCTTCCTTATAGAGTGTTATCTTCTGAGGTCATAAAGGCAGGACTTTTCAACTATTACCCTCCTCCTGTGGAATAGCATTTTTCCCAGGACTATAAAGTCATGGCTATCTCCAAGTAGCCTTTGAAATCTGAATTGGGAGTTATGATACCTCCCCCCCTGCAATAAGTTATAGTTAGCTATTTTGATACAACTCTTCCTCAGTGTCAGAATTGTATACTGAATAACAGGACATTTAAAAACTTACCTTTTTCACTCCAAAATTACCTTGGGGGGAAATCCCCCTAATTATTCAGAAAGACACTTTCCTCATTTGGGGAATTAAAGATTTGCATTTATCTTTATTGATCTCTGCTATGTATATCCATTGCCGTTCACCCCTGATACCAACATACAAACACATATCCCAGTTGCCACAACTGCAACTATGCATCAAACAGCCTGCCAGTTTAGCATACCTTCTGCTTCAGAGGAATTGGACTCTCCAGCTATTTGGTGGTGGCTGAGCATTCAATCAATCATGCTTGGAGAGAGATTTTAGAAAAGCAGACGTTGCTTTCCCATATTCCCATTGCAATGGAAAGGAAAAGCATTATGCATGGGTGTGTGAGTGTATGTACCTTTGTGTAGTTCCTGACCCACCGTTCTGCACGGCATATTACTTTCAAGGCCCAAAAGATTGCTCAGTCAATTGTAACGGCTGGAAACATCTTTAATTAAGAACTTCAACCTTTTGTGAAAAGAAGATGGGAGCTCCACAGCCACTACTATAGGAAATAAAACATAGCCAAGTCACTTAGGACAAACCATCCTTCAAATTCAAACAGGCAAAGTAAACAAACTTTGGTTGGCAAAAAAAAAATCAAGCCAAAGAGAAATATTAGTTGAAGAGAGTGTTACAGACCCTTTGGAAGACATCTAAAAAAACTTTTCAAGAGATTTAAAATGTTTTCTTTTGGCAAAGTGCAGCAGCAGCAGCAAATATTTGCATCCTGTCATTTTCATTATTTACTTCTTGGCAAAGCAGGTGCCAAGGAAGACTATCAATGACCCGCAGCATTGCCTCCTAAACCTGGGTTTGGAGGATAGATTAACCAGCACCAAATGCTCAATATTAATAAGGCAAAAAAGCAGCAGGACACCATTTGTTCTTCTTTAATACGGTAGTAAAATATATGCTACCACATTGTTACACTCTCACTTCACAAACAGTGAGAGAATAGGGTGTTTCTAAAAATTTGCTGGGAAATACCTAGAGTTGCTAGGTTTTGTTAAAAGTCTCCTACATTCTAACTACTTGTTAAAAAACCCATATACCATTCAGATTGTATAAAATTCAGAGAAAACTCAGTTTGATTTAGAAAATAATTCGACTGCTCCATCACAGTGATAATCGTGTCTACCCACATCACGTACATATTTAGCAATGTTGTATTTTATCTGGACTGAGCCTTTTTGATTATCATAATATAGAAATACACTCTGGGAGCATTCCAAGCTTTGGGAAATGCAGTTTCCTGTTATAGGCTTGAGCTCTTGCAAAAGATAACCTAGGTAAGATTATCTACAGTTCTTGCAGAAGATAACCTACTGCAAAAAATAATCTAGACAAAAAAGATGCCACTGTACATAGAGTTGAAATGCAGAGATAAGCAAGCAGAAAACTGACATTTTGAGCGTCAAAGGACTAAACTGGAAGTTATTAGGCTATGTATAACAGCTATGTAAAGCACTGTCAAATTATGATATACTGGATGCACATATTGTTCTGACACAAGAATGGCCTCCTTCAGACCTATTTTTTCTTTCCAAATTGTGCTGATGAAATTTGGCCACACAATTTTCATTACTAATGTGGGATGCAAAGTGGTCTCAATGAACCTTAATAACCCACTAAAAAAAGTGAATGCCTATCTGTGCACACTGTGTTCAGCCATTTCATCTACAGCCTTGGAGAGTTAGAACAACTTGTGAACCAGCAGGAAAATTCAGTTACAATTTTTAAGACTTATTTTGTATTTTGACAACAGGCACACCTGTTTTCCATTACTATCAAGAAAATGAATTTCTCCCATCATTTCACTAACTAGAAACTTGGAAGCTTGGTGTATGTATTTTAAAAGGTACCTAAGCATAGCTCATAAAAACATCTGCTACAATGTCTTACCTGTCAATGACTACTTCAGCTTCAACCACAATACACGAGCACACAATAGATACAAACTCAAGGTAAACCATTCCAAACTTGATTGCAGAAAATATGACTTCAGTAACAGAGTTGTTAATGCGTGGAATGCACTACCAGACTCTGTGGTCTCATCCCCAAACCCCCAAAACTTTAACCTAAGACGGTTTACTGTTGACCTCACCCCATTCCTAAGAGGTCTGTAAGGGGTGTGCATAAGAGCACCAGCGTGCCTACCGTCCCTGTCCTAATGTTTCTTTTCATTGTATTCATTTTATGTATTCAATTCATGCTTATACTTATATATATTATCTAATATGTACTGGACAAAATAAATAAATAGATTAAATAAATAAATACTAGCCAACAAATTGCAGTATAAATGGCTGTCTTCAGAAATAATAGCTCTGGTAGCTTCTTTGCTGCTACAGCTTGCTATTTTATCTCTAAACTCTAATGATAAAACTTGCTATTGATTATGCACCACTGTCAACTCCTATCAACCATATAGTCTCCAGTATGTTCTGCCCCCAATCACCCGGTCCTACAGGTCTTCCAACAGCGCACCCATCACTATTATAGTTGAGTTTATCCATGCTGCTGCTCATTGTCTTCTCCTCTTTCCTTCTTCGCCATTAAAATGGGGGAACCTAACTATCAAGTAATTATTGTCACTTTTTAAAAATGTTTAAAATAAATAATGTACTTTCTTTGTGTTAATCAGCGAGGGATGATTTTGTCAGCTTTAGAAAATTTTACATGGGGGATTCTTGATGCTCTTTGAACTTGCTTGTCTTCTTGCAGTCATTTCACTACCAAAACTAGGTAAAATCATCAGTACACCGACGTTGTTACCTACTTTGGGTAATGAAACATCTGCAAGAAAACAAGCAAGCTCAGAGAACACCAGGGATCCCTCATTTCAACCCTGAGCTACTAATATGCTCCTTTATTAATTTTGTATGAATTAAGGGCTCAGATGGACTTAATTTAAGATTCTGAAGCTGATCCAAAGGTTTCTCCCTTCCCATGGGAAAATCCTTTGCTTACATCAGCCATGGTAGTGCAGTGGTTAAAATGCAGTATTGCAAGCTAACTCTGCCCACAGCCAGGAGTTCAATCCTGACCAGTTCAAGGTTGACTCAGCCTTCCAAGGTTGGGAAAACGAGGGCCCAGATTGTTGGGGACAATGTGCTGATTCTGTAAACCGTTTAGAGATAAAGCACTATGAAGTGGTTACAAGTCTAAGTGCTCTTGCCATGGCTATTTTGATAATGATAAGACTTTAAAGATTAGACATTAGAAGGCACTAGATAGCTACACAGAAAGGAGACCATACAACCCTTTTGTAGCATCAATTGATGCTATTGTAGAGGAACAAGTCCCATTGAATAAAATTGAACAGGTGCAATTAAAAATTACAGTTTACAAGGTTATGGAAGTAATGGATTTACAAATGAAAGTTGAAAATTGAAAAAGAAATAGAAATAAAAATAAAAATCAGATGAGCAATCTGGATTATCTCCTTCTACTGAATTTATAGGAGGGATTTGCTGGAGTTGCTGCATTGAAAATGCAAAGGGGCAGATGAAGACAAGAATTTTGTGAGAAAGGTATGGGAAGGCAGGTGTTAAAAACTTCCTTTGAGGATATTAAAGTTTGTTTGCAGAAAGAACACATAATTGGTTTATTTGACTGAAGTTACAGAAACGGCTTGTTTTTGTCAGGATGTTTAAAAGTTTAATATTAGAACTGGATGATGATGATTACTTCTGGCAATGTTCCATTCTTTTTTGAATGAGACCAAACTTTGATTATTTGAAGAGGAAATGGGGGGATTTATTTAAAGGGAAAGGAAGGATTTAGATTAAGTAGAATAGATATAATCTGTAATATCTATGTTGTTATTTCTGATAACCCTTACTGAACTTTTGCTATTTAACACGGAGATATAAGGTTTTGTAGAAATTGGGGTGAGGTTTTATAGAAATTGGGGCAAGATATGGAATGAGGAGATGTTTCTTTATACTTTAAGAGGTAGTGATAAATGGTTAATGTTGATTATTCTTACTGGGATAAAGGAGGTTTCTTTTTTTCCCTATTTTTATTTTTCTGCACATCCCTTTAGAATTTTTAATATATTTAATGTATTTTTTAATTCTGTAGTTTTATAATTTTTTTGTATAAAGTAAAACAAAAAGCTGGGTGACTTTGGACTAGTCCAGTGATGGCTAACCTTTTTGCCATTGCGTGCCAGGAGAGGGGGGATGGGGGAAGTTTGCGCGCGCGTGTGCCCACATCCATAATTCTATGTGCCTCTCTCAGAGTCTCTGGAGGCTGGGGACAGCAAAAAACTTCACTTCCTGTCCCACCAGGAGTTGGGAAATGGGCCCTTTCAGGGCTCCGGAGGGTCTCCGAGGCAGTGGGAAAGGCTGTTTTCACCCTCCACATATGCATAGAGAGGATCTGGAGCCAAGTAAGAAAGAAAAACGGGCCTTCCCCACCCACCCCCAGGCCCTCCGGAGGCAGGAAACAGCCTGTTTCCCTACTTCTGGTGGGCCCAGAAGGCCTGAAAATCAGCTGGCCTGCGCACACATGCGTGCCAGAGCTGGGCTGGCCTGCCCACTGATATGGCTACGTGTGCCACCTATGGCACATATGTCATAGGTTCGCCATCACGGGACTAGTCCCTCTCTATTAGCTCAACCCACTTTACAGGGTTGTTGTAGGGAAAATAGGAAAAAGGTGTATTTAGTATGTTCACCATCTTGAGTTATTTATTAAATAATAATAAATGCAGAATGAAAATAAACTTTAACAAAATTAATACATTAAATAACATAAATAATATAACCCTTAGTAAAATTATTCAGAAAAAAATATATTCATTTCTTAAAAAAATTCTGCCTTTAGCTCATCTGCTTTGGAGATGAGCTCCAATCACATTGTATTTGCTTATCCACAAGTTTATAGAGACTGCCTATTTTCACGGAGTATATTTCCAGACAAGTGCATTTTTTTTTTTTTGCTTTTTTTTGCCCAGCTTAAAAAGGCCTAGACATCTTTTTGTACCAGCCTTTTGAGACAGGCCAGATCAAGAAAACAGGCACAGCAGGGATTCATAAATGCTTTTCAGCATGGCAAGGAATCTTGAAAGCCTGTCCTAGTTTCTCACTGTTACATCTTATAGTATACAAAATCAAGGTGGGATTGTTCTGAATTTTTCTCATTTTTTTCTGCTTTCTCAAAACTGTGTGATCATTTGTTCCTTTAATGGCTTGCTCCTTCCTTCTCTATTCCCAAGGTCAGCTCGACATTCCTATTACAGTTCGTAAATATTTGATGGTTTCTTCCTAGTTCTTCCATCATTTTTTTTTCTTACAACTGTAAATCTGATAAAGAGGAAAAAAAAATAGAATGGTTTCTTTTTGCCAGGAGACTTTTCGGGAAGCATTAAAAGATAGAAAGGCTACTCACATTAAATTGGAAGGTTTTATTCAAAGACTAGTGAAATGATTCTGGAGTCTGAAAGAATCGGTTTGAAACTTAGAATGACACATTTTGCTCTTTATACTTCCAAGATTAGGAACCACAATATACTAAAACGTTTCAGCCTTTCTGTATTAAACAAACACATTTTATTTTGATTTCTCTGCTTAGATTGCAAAACATTCTCAATTCTATTTTAAGGGTCACAATTAGCTTGTAATGATACTAGTGTCAGCTATAAATAGTTCTCCACTTATGAGTGCTCGCTTAGCAACTGTTTGAAGTTATATACTTTCTGAAAAAGGGGACTAACTAAAATTCTGACAGTTGCTCCCCTCCCTCTGGTCACCTGATTGCACTCTGGGTGCTCAGCACTGCAATCATGTACCCGCACTTTACAATGATTTGGCCGAAAACTGGCAGTTACTTCCACTTTTCGACAAAACTGTGCCCATAGCAATCATCACAATGTTTGCCTAACGAACACTGCAAAAAATGTAAAATTGAGTTGGTTACATCAGGGATCCCCAACCCCTGGTCCATGCCCAATGTTGGCAACAGCCTGTTTGGGACTGGGCCACAGAAGTGGTGGGCAAGTGCATATGCAACACTGCATTTGTGAAAGCAACACATGCACACAAAACCATTCCCACCCCCCACCCCCACTGCTGCTTCCCCCTGTCCACCAATCTGGAAAGGTTGGAAACTGCTGGGTTACATGGCCAACCCATTTCATGACCATTATGACTTACAACTCTAATGGGCAGGCTTCCATTATGGTCGTAATTTTTTTTTTTTTAATTTGATTTATATGCCGCCCTTCTCCGGAGACTCAGGGCGGCTTACAGTGCGTTAAGCAATAGCCTTCATCCTTTTGTATATTTATACAAAGTCAGCTTATTGCCCCCACAAACTGGGTCCTCAATTCAAGGAGTACCTGCATTGAGTGTAACTCTTCCTCCACATGAATGGGAATGGACTGCACAGTAGAATATCGCCAACATTATTGTGGTTGCACAGTAGTCACAATCATCCTGTTTTTCCAGCAAGCAGGGCCAGTTTAAGAAATTTGGGAGGGCGTAGTAATGGAATACCACATTTGAAACAATCACCTAAACACCCAGTCCCAGATTAATATCAATGGATTCCTACAAAATGAGATATGTATTCAGAATGGAATATCCAGAGAATAATCTAAGATTATCGTGTTTCCCCAAAAAGTGCTTGGCCTTATTGCCATGCATGCAAAAGCCCGACTGCGCTTATTATCAGGAGATGTCTTATTTTGGGGAAAACAGGATATCGAGGAGACTTATCTTGGATATATTACACAATAAAACCCTTCTCAGGAAAATGACCCGCATTGGCCTGGCCTAACACTGAACCACATTGGCAAATGGGTCAAAAACTCCATTATTCCAATCTGCAGTAGCCAGAGGCAGCTGACCTTCCAGGAAATCTCATTGGTTTAAAGTAAATACAAGATGCTCTCTCATGATCAGAATGATAGAGACAGACTGTTGTAGTTTGGCCCATCTTTAACACAAAGCTCACTGCAGCAATAGTATTTCTTTACTATTCCAGGTCCAGTGCACCTATATACATCATGGCCCCACTTACCCCCTAAACCAGACCTGAAGGAAATCATGTATGCTGTTACACTTCTGGCAAATTTAGTTAATTTCCTAAGAAACATCCAGGCTCCATGGTACATAACATAACCATTATTGTGCTAAATCACTGAATATTTCTTACAATGCAATTCTGGAATTAATTAGGAATTTTGCACTTAGAATAATGTTAAGTCGTTCTTAATGTGAACAGCTTGACCATAAATTCCATAATTCCTTTCAATAATACTTTGGAGTGGAGGAAAAACACCCTTCAGCGTGAATGACTTTTTTCTTTTCCAATTCCAGATTTTTATAGTAACAGCAACACCTGCTGGAAAAAGTTGGAAAGATTAAAAAAACAAGGTTGGGGAGGTCCTATTTCTGAAGAAAGATGGTAGAGAGAAACCTTCAAGTACTGTCAAAGAAGGCAAAAGCCACAGCAGAGCAAGAAGCATGCAACAGCTATGATCTTTCTTCTGCTCTCAGCAATCCGGCATCTACGGAAGTCAATAAGGAGGAAGCGGTGGCCCCCTCCAAAGGCACACTGAAGGAAGGCCCCAGAGAATCTGGAAAAAAACACTTCTTCTTGAGCAAAACTATACTCTTCAACCACCACAAAGCAAACACTCAGCAGGAATATGGCAGTTGGGTTTCCTGTAACTTGTAAAGGCATCAACCAGTTTTGAAAGAGGGGCCCGAGGAACATCGTCCAGAGATGCTGCTTTTCATTTCTAGGACTTAATGCTAACATGCTGGACCATTTTACTGGATCAGCATTAGCAAGTATGTAAACAACAAAAAGACAGAAAAAAAAACATGCTGTCACTCCCCTTCCTTTGCTTCAGTCTGTGCGAAACAGCCATTGTTGTGGAAGTTTACTACTATAACCAGGCAGCAAACTCCAGGCATCCTTGTGGAATGCATCAGGTAGACTACCACATTTTTAAAAGTCTGTAGAGATTCTCAGTCATCCAGGTCATGGTTGTCCCAAAGGTGCTTTTTCCAGAGGCAACTGGACTGTCTTGTTTTTTTTCTTTCAAGATGAGAAGTGAAACGTCTTCAAAGAAAAAAACAAACTCCAGTTGCCTCCTGAATAAGCACCTTTCAGACACATTTTTTAGTCTCCAGGAAGGGCATCAAGATCTGGCTCTTTACCCAGGCGCTAGGATAGACCGATGGGCATCTGTGGATGGTATGGAAGCATCCTAGGAAGAAGACTAAGACGCAGGGGTTTTGGTTCAGTTGCCCCTACCCAGCGGCTACAAGACGCGGGCTACAAGATCCAGAGGATTTTTAAATGGCACCAAAGATCTCTTTGTTATCAAAGAGATGGTAAAAACCGGATTTTTGCAGGAAACATTATGGTGTCTGCCTCGCTTCCCTAGTGGGACCGTTAGACGAGAGGTGGGAAGCTGATAAAATCGCAAGCACGAAAAAAGCCTCCCCTGTTGTGCATAAGCGCAACAGGCAAAGCGCCCTTCGTCAGGCAAGAAACCTCGATGCCTGCAATGCGCATGCTCAGTCAGAAAAACTCGAAAAGACCCGTAGGTCTGCCGTCGCAACTTCCGTAACGGCGCAGGAAAAACGAAAGGCGGAGTTTGTCCTTCTGCGGGCCCCGTACTACGACAGCAGACATGGCGGAATATTCTTGTGTTAAGAAAACAAAACTGGTTCTTAAAGGGGCGAAATCGAAAAGGTGAGTGTGTTATTCCTCAGGATGGTGGAATGGCGGAAGTGATATAGTGGGTTTCCCTCTTTTTCTCCAGAAAGTGTGGTTGATATCTTCGCCTGGGAGGCGGTTTGTTGTGCTCGCCCTGATATAATGACTAAATGCCTCTGAGCATACACAGATATCCTTCCCTCGCTTTTGAGGAAAAAATCCGTCATGCAGCTGGGATTAAAAGAGGAAATTAATAAATTTTAAAATCTTAAATTTTTAAAAAGTGTATTTTTAAACTATATTTTTTAAACTAAAAATGCAATTAGCGCCGCTTTTAAAAAGGAATTTAATTGTACATTTCGTATCCCTCAATTCAGAGTATTAGATTTGTAGTGCTGCTCATCTCGCACGAGACACGCACAATAAACCACCAGCACTACATATAACCCCAGGCGACAGGTAATAATAATAATAAAAAAATTAAGACACAATTCCTTTCCCGCCCATGACCCTGGGAAAACAACCCACGTCTTCCATGCCTTACAAAATGCATAAGTGGAATAATGATAGAAATCTCTGGATAGCATTTAGTAATACGTTGTATCCTTGCCCTGCTTACTTCTTGAAATAACTTGCTGTTCTTGTAAATACATAAGCATCTTATGTGGTTGTGAAATGGAAATGCTTACAGCATGGAATGTTCTCATACATATGTTCATATACATATTCTAAACCACAAAGAATTACGCTAGATTCTTTATTATTTTTTATTTGTGTGTGTGTGTGTGTGTCTTTGAGTCAATTTTTTGATTCCTAAAACTGCCCGTTTTCTGCAGTTTTCTTGTCAAGTTTTTCCAAAAGTGACTGCCTCCTTCCTAGGTCTGAGAGAAAGTGACTATCACCCAGTTGGCTTCTAGCCTAAGGCAGTACTAGAATTTGCAGTCTTCCAGTTTCTAGTTTGGTGCCTTAACCACCAGACTATTACTCCTAAATCAGACTTTAGCTCAAAAGAAAGCACAGTACTGCGTAAATTTTACCATAGCTTAAATTCCTATTACGCCGACTACTTTGTATAACCTCTTGTTAAGTAAACTATAATTAATTACATTGGAATTCTTTTTGCTCCTAATTTGTTTTTGGTTATATTTTGGCAGTATTTATAAAAATTGAATTTGCATTGTTGATAAACCTAAGCAGCTGTCCAGTGCTGTATTTTTAGGACCATAACAGACTTGACTAAGGCTAGGATATAAATACCTCTGTATAATGGATTGTGTTGCTATTTTATGTATAGATTCAAAAGAAGGGTTTATTTCAGGGGAGAGTGAGTTGTAGTTTAAACAAAACACCAATAGAAACCAGGATAGGTTTATAATAGATAGCCTTTCACTTAACATGTGAGATTATGGGGAACCCTGATATTTAAGCAAGAGCAGTTCAGAAAGGATTTGGGAAACCAGATAAGAAATGTAGTTAATTAGTTCTAAATTTCAGCATTTTCTTTGGACATGTCCTTGCTCTTCTGTTGAGTGTTGCTGTCATTTAAGAAAGAAATGTGCAATAGTAAATTGGTTAGAATTATCAATTGCAAATGCCCACTTTTCTTTCAGTAAGAAAAAAAATACAGATAAAAAACGTAAAAGGGAAGAGGATGCAGAAGATAAGCTTGATATAGTTGGTAAGTGATTTTTTTCATGGAAAATAAAAAAAAAGGGAATTCTTAATTAGGGGCCAAAGAAAGATTAATGTTTAAATAAACTTGCAATTCTAGCTGATTGGGACATACCTCCCTGTCTTAAACAATTAATATATCATGTTTTGTGGTTGACTGATAATAGAACATAAGCCTATTATACAACAATATTGATGGTTGGAGTCTGAGCATATGGAATAGTCACAGATTGTGTCTATACTTTGCATATTTTATGATAACTTACTGAATATAACATTCACAGCATTTTATTGTGATTCTCATTACTTCAAGCTGTCTAACTTACGAAGTCAGATATGTAGTCCAAAGCTAGCAATAGTAAATATGATCCTTCATGTTTATTTTTATCAGCTGTTGTGCAAGAGAATTTCTACATCTAAAGCTAGACACTTCATTATTAGATTGCAAAATTACAAACAAGGATAAATACAGGGAAATGTGTTTTGTATCTAGTGGCCTGCCATATATTTGCAGTCTAAATTTGGTATCCCATAAAGAAGTTAATGTGTTTAATGATAATGACAATTTGAAAGGCTGTTGATTAAAAGCTGCGATTGGGCATTAACATTGATCTCTCCTTAAAATAAATTGTTACAAAGAAAAGCTTTTGCTTGATATTTCCAAATCTTTCCTTAAGCAATTATAATCCCTTACATTTTAAGAAGTATGGAGCAGCTCTTTTATTCTGTTGTTTTCTCTTATTTTAGAAGGCTGGTGGACAGTAACTAATTTTGGTGAAATCACAGGAACTGTAGCAATAGAGATGGGTTTTGGGACCTATATCAGTGCTCTTGATAATGGCCTCTTTACTCTTGGAGCTCCACATAAAGGTTGGTATCACATCTATTTATGTCAAGAGTAACCATTCTGTTTTTCCCAGTGATAGCAAATATATGGTAAATTAATCTTACAAACACAGCCAAAGCGGTGTCACGATTTCTACCTACATTTAATTATTGGCCTGCCAGTTGCATCCAAAAAATACAGAACCAAGTACAGATAGACCTTGACATTACCATAATTGAGGCTGGAATTTCCATCACTAAGCAATGAGGTCATAAAGTGCAATGTTATGTGCCACATTGCTTAGCAATGGCAATCCTGGCAGTCCCTGTTGCCATCTTTAACTACCGTATTTTTCGGAGTATAAGACACACTTTTTTCCCCCCTAAAAGAGGGTGAAAATTTGGATGTGTCTTATACACCGAATGTAGCCCTACCCACCAACCTGCTCCCACCCTTCGACCTCCACGCATCCTCTCAAACGGAACTTTTGGAGCCTCCAAAAGCTCCGTTTGAGAGGGTGAAAAAGCAAGTGGGTGAAAAAGCAAAGCGCAGAGGCCAAAATGGCAACTCGGAACAGCTGCTGGCTTGTCGGACCGGTTCCGCACTTCGCCTGCTGTACTCACTGGAGCGCCCTGCAATGTTCAGCTGCATTTTTGAAGCTGCGTATCTGCCCCAACGAGGCCTGTGTGTGCTCACAACCAGCAGACCTGTTCCTAAAATTCACTTCTGGGAACAGCTCATTGGGGGTATTCTGGGAGGCCAATAAACCCACTAATCAGCTGCTTGTGCTGAATCAGGCTAATGTGCTGAAGCTGACTAGGCTGTTTGCTAAGGACACTAGCCAGATGAATACCGATGGATGCTGGTAGGCAGAGGCAGAATTTTTTTTTTCTTATTTTCCTCCCCAAAATCTAAGGTGAGTCTTATATTCCGGAGCATCTTATACTCTGAAAAATACAGTAAATTCCATTAGTCATTAGTCAAAATCCATCCTGATCTAAGCCATTCCTGGCTTGGTTTCTCCTAACCCTGAGCCATTGTTCTGCTAAGGTAAGGAAATGCCTTCCTGTCAACTCCCTGCAACTGCCTATTCACCCAACCCCATCTCTTCTCTTTTGGCCACCTCACATCCTGCCTTATTAGGTAGATGCCAAATTTAATTTTATATTTCTTCTGATGCAAAACCAGTCCTATTTGTTATAAATTATAGATAGGTATAGATAGTGAACATATCAGAAAAAAATAAACTTTGATTTTCCTAATGTCCTTAGTGCATTCTCTGAATCTTTTGTATCAGTAATCGTTAAAATAATTCTCCAACTCCCAACAACTATTAAACTATTTAAAGCCAAAGTTGGTGCTCAGTTATATATTTATAAGGAATTTAAAAGCAATTCAGTCACAGTTCTTGAAAATCCTACCACAAGTTCCTTATTCAACTTCCAATTCTCTAACACTACTGGAATTAGATTGCATTTTCCTTGGAGACTGATTAACTTTGCTGTCTTTGGTTCTGGCTGAAGCAAGTCCATTGGGGAACTTCCCTGGTCCATCTCATCTTATTAGGTTCACTTCTACCCAAGAATAGAATAAGAATAAAGAATAATTTTGATTTATATGCCGCCCTTCTCTGGAGACTCAGGGCAGCTTACAGTGCGTTAAGCAATAGCCTTCGTACTTTTGTATATTTATACAAAGTCAGCTTTTTGCCCCCACAAACTGGGTCCTCAATTTACCTACCTTAGAAAGGATGGAAGGCTGAGTCAACCTTGAACCTGGGGAGATTCGAACTAGCAGTAATTGCAGGCAGCTGAATGATAATAACAGGGTATTAGTCTGCTGCGCCACCAGGCTCTTCTTCAACAAATTATTGATAATTTGGCATACCACAGTCTCATTTTGACAGCACTACCTACTTTTGGGACTTAATGAAGCCCTGGCTGAACCAAAGAGAAGATTTGAAAATCTAGAGATCAAAAATGACAGAGCCAATACCATGTGTTACCCCCTTTACAGCACAATTGCTTTTTCTCCCTGGACTGTCCCTTGATATTTCTTTAACCTGTTATGTGATCTACATAGGAGACTATTTATTTTGGCCCAGATTGAGATGTTACTTATTAGGGCAACAATTGGTAGATATATAAGTCTCCCATATGAAAGCCAGACTTGGTTTTTTTGGAGGTAGACTTGTTTCTTTTGGAGGTAGAATTTGTTTGATATGGACTATCATACTGTATAAAATATCATATGTCATATGCCTGTTGAACACTGAATTGTGATCATACTTTATATTTCCAATTGTTAACAGTTCTAATTGCCATTGCATTCAGGAGGCCATCCCCCTTTTCCTGGGTGGTAACTCTTCAGAAACCTCAAAGATGTTTGACAGATTTTTATCAGTAGTTACAAGCCATTTGTTCCTCCCTAATTTTATTTATTTAGAATTTTTATCCCGCCTTTATTATTGTAAATCTTAAAATGGTGAACATACCTAATATTCCTCCTCCTATTTTCCCTACAGCCACAACCTATGAGGTGGATTGGGCTAAAAGAGAGTTACTGGCCCAAAGTCACCTAGCTGGCTTTCATGCCTAAGGTAGGACTGGAACTCACAGTTTCCTGGTTTCTGTCCTGGTGTTTTAACCACAATACCACTGGCTCTCTATAAATAACTCATTGTGATAAACATGCCTAATAGTTTTTTCTCATCCTATTTTCCCCACAACCACAAACTCCCCTAGTTTCTAGCTTGGTGCTTTAACTAGATCAGACTGGGTTCCCTAGTTTGCAAATTAGTAAACATTGACTGGATTAGAAATTTTGTTTTTTAAATTCCTTTTTATAGTTGACTCTATTGCTAGTCTTTTTCTTGTTTTCAGTCTTAGATGATAAATACACTTTGATTGAATTCTACAACTATAATAAACATATCTATATTTTTTTTTAAAAAAAATAGATGAAGGACCTAGTCCTCCTGAACAATTCACCGCAGTCAAGCTGTCAGATGCAAGGTAATTTTTCTCTTGGACTTTGAATTAATATAAGATTATCAAATTTAGATTGTAGTATCTCTCTCTAGATTGCTTTTGTAATCATAGTTTAGAAATAATATTTCCCTTTAAGAAATTGATATGTATCGATTTTATTTATGTCCACGAGAGTTACAGAATCACTGCATGTATGCATTGAAAAAACACATGGAGATCTTATAGGTTAGGTTCACTGCTGACACATTTCGATTGTGCAGTTTCTGCAGATGTAGGATGTACAGGTGAAACTCAAAAAATTAGAATATCGTGCAAAAGTTCATTTATTTCAGTAATGCAACTTAAAAGGTGAAACTAATATATGAGATAGACTCATTACATGCAAAGCGAGATAGTTCAAGCCTTGATTTGTCATAATTTTGATGATTATAGCTTACAGCTCATGAAAACCCCAAATTCACAATCTCAGAAAATTAGAATATTGTGAAAAGGTTCAATATTCTAGGCTCAAAGTGTCCCACTCTAATCAGCTAATTAAGCCATAACACCTGCAAAGGGTTCCTGAGCCTTTAAATGGTCTCTCAGTCTGGTTCAGTAGAAATCACAATCATGGGAAAGACTGATGACCTGACAGTTGTGCAGAAAACCATCATTGACACCCTCCATAAGGAGGGAAAGCCTCAAAAGGTAATTGCAAAAGAAGTTGGATGTTCCCAAAGTGCTGTATCAAAGCACATTAATAGAAAGTTATGTGGAAGGGAAAAGTGTGGAAGAAAAAGGTGCACAAGCAGCAGGGATGACCGCAACCTGGAGAGGATTGTCAGGAAAAGGCCATTCAAAAGTGTTGGGGACTTTCACAAGGAGTGGACTGAGGCTGGAGTCAGTGCATCAAGAGCCACCACACACAGATGGATCCTGGACATGGGCTTCAAATGTATTCCTCTTGTCAAGCCGCTCCTGAACAACAAACAACGTCAGAAGCGTCTTACCTAGGCTAAAGAAAAAAAGAACTGGTCTGTTGCTCAGGTCCAAAGTCCTCTTTTCTGATGAGAGCAACTTTTGCATCTCATTTGGAAACCAAGGACCCAGAGTCTGGAGGAAGAATAGAGAGGCACACACTGCAAGATGCTTGAAGTCCAGTGTGAAGTTTCCACAGTCTGTGTTGATTTGGGGAACCATGTCATCTGCTGGTGTTGGTCCACTGTGCTTCATTAAGTCCAGGCTCAACACAGCCGTCTACCAGGAGATTTTGGAGCATTCCATGCTTCCTTCCGCAGACGAGCTTTATGGGGATGCTGACTTCATTTTCCAGCAGGACTTGGCACCTGCCCACACTGCCAAAAGTACCAAAACCTGGTTCAATGACCATGTGATTACTGTTCTTGATTGGCCAGCAAACTCACCTGACCTGAACCCCATAGAGCAGTGGTTCTCAACCTTCCTAATGCCGCGACCCTTTAATACAGTTCCTCATGTTGTGGTGACCCCCAACCAGGGGTGGGTTCTAAATTTTTTTACTACCGGTTCTGTGGGCGTGGCTTATTTTGTGGGTGTGGCTTGGAGGTCATGTGACTGGGTGGGCATGGCTAGCTGGTCATGTGACCAGGTGGCCATGGCTATATGTATAGGGACTACTCAGAGGGCTGAAAAAAGTCATTTCTGACAGGTCCTCGCACTTTTGACTGGTCCTCACACTTATGACCATCCTCACATTTATGCCTGTGCAGCATTCTTAACAACCATGTCACTCATTTCACAACTGCTTCTCTTCAACATGGTATAAGATAGGGCAAAAAACGTAAAATGTGAGGACAGTCGTAAATTCGAGGACTGATCAAAAGTGCGAGGACCAGTCAAAAATAACTTTTTCAGCCCTTTGAGTAGTCCATATGCATAAAAGGATACAGCAATAGAGAGGGATGAAGGAAGGGAAGGGAAATTAGAGTAGGAGTGAGGGTAAGAGAGGGAGGAAGAGAGGAGGAGAAGGAGAAAGGAAGAGGAAGTAGGGAGGAGAAGAAGAGGAGGAGGAAGAGAAAGTAAGAAGGAAAGAAAAGAGAGAGGTGGTAGGTTTGAGGAGAAAGATTGCTGTACAATAAAAAAGATGAAAGGGAAGAAAGCCAACCCCAAACAAATATTAAGATATTAAGATAAAGAATGAATTGTTAAACTTTAAAGAATAAAAGAGAACAAATAGCAATAAATAGCAATAATTAGAAACACACATACAAACATACAACGTATTTTCTTTGAACAGAGTATTTGACCGGTTCACAAATTTAAACAGTTGTAGGAGGTTAGCATCCACCCCTTTCCTAGAAGAATGAAATATTTTGGGAAATATTAAAAAGGCAGAATATTATATTTCCCTACCTGGATGAGAAATGGAGAAGCATATTTTACAGACAAAGCAACTCCCACCTTCCTGCCCCCCACCCTTTGTTAATGGGCCAGAGGCAGAAACTCAATCCTTTGTCAAAGGACATTTGCAACACAATAGCAACAGAAACTAACACAATGGGCCCCATCAAGCCATGTGATCCTGTCTACCATTAAACCATCTTTCCAAGCAGTCTCCATGTTTCCAGTGTCTTTTTCCCCACTTGGAGCAGAACCCAGAAGGATATTTCTTCCAACACAGTATTTAGTCATTTCAATTAAATTTACAATTTTTATATTTCCTTTTTACCATATTTATTCCTCATCTATTTTTTAAAAAACCAATATTACCCTTCATCCTCATCTCTAATCTTAATCAAATTCAATTTTTCCTTTCTATTCTATATTATACCCCTTCCCATTGTCATCTATTTTTATATCCATCCTCACATTGGTTAATTATGTAATACAGTTGTTTAATACAAATTCAACATTTTAATATAAATCAATTAGTTATATAGCTACCTTTTTTGTATATTAATATGAACATGAATATTCCAATTATTTCCATGCAATCCAATTTCTTACAAATCAATTAATTATATTTACCAATAATAATAAACCAAATAATTTCCCCCATATATTCCTCCAAACCACAACTTAACCATTTCTGCTTTCAACACAATATACAATTAATAGTATCTCAATTATTACAATTCCCTAGTTAAATAGAGCTTTTTTTCTTCTGTGTTTTAAAATCTTGAACCTCCTCTTGCCCTAAATTTCCCATTGTTTGCAGTTTGCACCTACCTTTTTTGGTGAGGAAAAAGAAATCTCTCTGCCTCATTTTGTCACGTTGCAGCCAAGATCCTGCTTACTTTCAATTTCCCTTTCTCAGCATAGCTAGGGGGGAAAAAATCTGCTCCAGGAATTTACCTCTTTGCAGCTAGCTAGCAACAGAGCCCTCCGCAAAACAGCTGAGAGTAGGGCGGCTCTTTGAAGCCCCGCGGCAAGAATTTAAAGTTTTTTTCCCCTCTAGCCATCAGCTGGGACTCCGGAGGCAGCAATAGATTGGGAGTGGGCGGAGTAAACGAACGGCGATCCGGCAGAGGGTGAGGGTGAGTGAAGGCGGGGGGGCGAGAGAGGGCTTTGGCGACCCCTGGGAAATGGCCGTTCGACCCCCAAAGGGGTCGCAACCCCCAGGTTGAGAACCGCTGCCATAGAGAATCTATGGGGCATTGCCAAGAGAAAGATGAGAGACATGAGACCAAACAATGCAGAAGAGCTGAAGGCTGCTATTGAAGCATCCTGGTCTTCCATAACACCTCAGCAGTGCCACAGGCTGTTAGCATCCATGCCACGTCGCATTGAGGCAGTAATTGATGCAAAAGGGGCCCAAACCACTGAGTACATATGCATGCTTATACTTTTCAGAGGTCCGATATTGTTCTATATACAATCCTTGTTTTATTGATTTCATGTAATATTCTAATTTTCTGAGATTGTGAATTTGGGGTTTTCATGAGCTGTAAGCCATAATCATCAAAATTATGACAAATCAAGGCTTGAACTATCTCGCTTTGCATGTAATGAGTCCATCTCATATATTAGTTTCACCTTTTAAGTTGATACTGAAATAAATGAACTTTTGCACGATATTCCTATTTTTCGAGTTTCACCTGTATACATACATACAGGTCTCCACATGAAAGGGAAAAAAAGACTATATGAACTAGAGCCCCTTCAGACTTATCCATATCTTGCAATGGATGGTTTGATATGTCTTCAGGGGAAGGTTAGATTACATAACCTCTTCTTCTAGTGGCTAGCCACATTCCCATATGCTCATGTTCTATCTGGAGAAAACAATGACACCTTTCTTCATAAGTATACTAATAAGTATATGTGCATTATTGTCTTACCTTATATATCCTGTTTCTACTAGAAATAGGAAAAATTGGGTTTAAGAACTTGGAAAGGTCAATCTAAAAGCAAATCATGGTCTTAGATTGACCTTTCTAAATTCTTAAATCCAACTGGAATTTGAGAAAACACATTGAAATCCCTACTTAATCATAGTATCTTTTTGTTGTCATTCCTTCCTAGTGGAAACTACTTCACTAAGTATTTTTCATGGTGACGCAGTGAAAAGAAAAGGCTACAAATGCCATTCACTTAAACTCCCAAAGAAAATCAGGATATAGACGATATTGTTAACAGTAACAGCAGTAATAATTATATAATGCTACTTATTATATATAACACAACAGAAGAAAGTTCACTGGGGATGGTTGGATAGTGGGTTCATGCTCTTCAGTGGTGGGCTGCCCCCAGTTCGGACCGGTTCGCAAGAACCGGTAGTAAAACCGTCGGGAGGCCCCGCCCCCCACCCCAGATATGGCATTCTGCGGATGCGCAGAAACAAGGCATGCACAATCCCATTGCAAATCTGTAGTAAAGGTAAGTAGAGCCCACCCCTGATGCTCTCGGTTGCATAGAGAGTTCATGTGAATATCAGTTTGGATATTCTCTGGGTTTCTTTCTGAACTGCAAGTGTAAACACACAACCATACTTCTATAGCTATTCATAATTTCTTTTAAAGAAATGTGTTTATTGTCTTCTCATTGGATCGGAGAGTATTCTAGAACATAATTTGAAAAAAAATATTAACTTTAGTATTAATCTGATCAATCCCCCAAATAATTTCTTCTCTCTTTTTTCCCGTTTCTTTTCTTTTCTTTTCCTTTCTTTTCCTTTCCCTTCTTTCTTTCTTTTTTCTTTCTTTCTTTCTTTCTTTCAGAATTGCATTGAAATCAGGGTATGGGAAATACCTTGGCATTAATTCAGATGGGCTTGTAATTGGACGTTCCGATGCAATAGGTGCAAGGGAGCAGTGGGAGCCTGTGTTTCAAGAGGCAAGTGTTCTAAAACGTTCAGTTGTCTTTCTTAATGTATCTTAGCAGAAGAGGATGTACCTTGTATTTGTGAAGAGAATTTGCAGTATCACATATGTCAGATAAAGTCACAATGTTTTGCTCTGAGCCGGACTCTGGCTGTACAGGTCCTGGAATTGACTGAGGCATGGTCTACTGGAGTTAATCCTACTGTAGCTACACAAATTTGCATTTTGAGTTGGGTGGCCATACAAAAACATGTGAATGATATATAATGTGCTCAATCCCTAGCCTCTTTAGTTACATCAGACCAGATAGCACATGATTGGAAGATTGCCAAAGAGTCCTGTTCAGGCAGGGAAGATTATAATGGGCTTGATTGGCAGGACAAATGTCTGTCTCATGAGTCAGACTAGATGCCAAGATTCTGTTCTTCGATAGCCTAATTACAAGCCATTTTCTTTTTCCCAACTCCAGAGAAGAGATACAGTATTTGCACAAATTGGCAAAGAAATACTTATATACAAATGCTTTTTACTGTAAGTGAATAATGGAAGTTTCCTACCTATCTCTCATAAGGGATTTGATTGTTCCTATTGCGTGTGAATCCTAGTGTGGATTCACCTTGGACTAAATGGATGAAATAATATATCCTGTAATAAGACAACTTCTTACGTTACTGAGACCAAAATGACACTATTGGAACATTTACTGTAACATATTTTTTTGCAGTGGCTATTTCAGTCTGACACTTGGAGAAGCATATTATTGAAAATAATTGTCAATTTGTTGAATGTAGACTTCAATTTAAGTTTGTAATAATGTTCTAAAATGCTGTGTTGTAACATTAATAAAGTGGGGGCAAATGGTTATCCAAAATCCATGAACATGCATACATGGATGCATGCATCCATCAAAAATATCAAAATAACATTAATGGGTTTGGAATTAATGGGTATGGAAATAAATTCCTGAAAAAATAATCTTCTTTAAATCTTGCATGTGAACCTTAAGCAAATAATCTAATTTGACTTTTTGTTGTTGTTGTTTTTTCCCTTGCAGGGAAAAATGGCTCTGTTAGCAGCCAACAGCTGTTTTATCAGTTGTAATGAAGAAGGTGATATAATAGCCAAAAGTAAAACAGCAGACAATGATGAAATGATAAAGGTAACTCTTGTGATTTGTAAATAAAGGTACTACTATAAGCAGTGTTTGAATAACATAAACGAATGCAGAACCTGTAACTTGCCACCTAATTCAAAAAGATATGATTTCTTTTTTCAAAGATGGTGATGGTTACAAGAACTGGTTGGTACACATGTATCCTTCCTGGTGTTTTGCCTATAACATATACCATTTCTGATCATCATTTATTGTTCAGAAACCCAGTCAAGGAAAGCTTCCTTTGTCATCTGATTTAGGTTGTCCATTTTAACTGGCTTGAACTTTAGTACTTTCTTGAGAGAAAAACTGGATCCTCGGCAACTTTAGATGAAATAGCTTTAGCTAAATGCTTTTTCCTTTATTTAAGGTACAGGCTTATATAACAGAATTGATAGAATCCGATGCTTTGATGGAATCCCAACATATTTAAAATCAGAAAAAATTCAGGCTATTACGCAGCAAAAGGCACTGTCCCAGCAACAGTGTATAAAGCTTAATACAGGAAGAACAGTTGTACAATCATGCGCTTAAACTAAATCCTTGCTATATGTATTCCTTGAATCAGTCTTATACAATCTAGCATACCTTGATGTGTTGGATTATACAAGTCTTTTTCCTCCCCATGTGCTGAGAGCAATAGGAGTCCAACACCCTTGGGATGTATCAAGTGGGGAGAAAGCTGCTCTGTTTCTAAGGGCTTTATTATGAGATGTTATCAAAGCAGATTCTTCACAGACAGATGCATATTTAGGATTAGTGAACCTGAATAGGAAAATGTGGAGGAAAAATGCCACTAGAAAGGAAGATAAATTTGAAGTTGGACTTTTCAAAATCTGTAATTTTCTCTCCTCATTTAGATCAGAACATGTACAGAAAGAGAACCCAAACAAAAAGATGACATTTCTGAAGAAGATAAAGGAAATGTAAAGCAATGTGAGATCAACTATGTGTATGTAACATAAATTACTTCACTCTCAGTAAAAAATAAAAGCAAGTTGTACCTTCACTAGTAATAAAAGATATTTTTCCTTTGGTGAAAACATTTCAAGAACTCTGGCCTGAGATTTCTGAATAAATTTTATGCTGCAGCTGCAGCTAGGGCTCAAAACTGAACATAGGGCAGATTTGGTTTTGAAGAACAACTTGTTTTTATAGAACAAGATAAAAACTTTTGCAGCTAATTACAAAATAGTTATTTTTACCAACTTGTCTTAAGGTTCATCATTGGGTTCAATCCATAAATGGGTGGATTGTTTTAAGCTATTTTACTGTTAAAACGTCTTAAATATGTTTGTTCTGCAAATACACATGGATACACATATGTGCAACACTCTTCCCCAAAACCACATCCCCTTGATTAAATCATGAAACTTACCTTCTCTGGCATATGCAGCTAATGGTCCTAAGTAAGAACTGCAGTACATGATGTAAGACATATTTCTTCACTGTTCTGGTTTGCATTTAGTTGTCCCCTTGTACAGGTAATCCTCGACTTACAATCACAATTGACCCTAACATTTATGTTTGCTAAGTGAAAGATTTGTTAAGTGACTTTTGATCCATTTTATGACTTTTTTTGTCACAATTATTTGAGTGAAGCATTGCAATTGTTAAATTAGTAACACGGTTGTTAAGTGAATATGGCTTCCCCATTGATGGCTTGTCAGAAGGTCACAAAAGCTAATCACATGACCTCGGGACACTGCATTGGTCATAAGTATGAGCTAGTTGCCAAGCATCTGAATTTTGATTATATGACCATGGGAATGCTGCAACCGTTGTGTGAAAAATGGTCACAAGTCACTTTTCAGTGCCATTGTAACTTTGAACGGTCACTAAAGGAACTGTAAATTGAGGACTACCTGTACTGTATAACCCATGCAGTCAGGAGGACAAACAAGTCAGTTGACTCTCTACTTGACCCCAGAGGTGACTCCACAGTTTCCGATTTTTTCTGTGCCAAGGAATACTTTATAAAGTCTTGGGAAAGTTAATCTTTACAAGACTCTTTTTATTCTATTAAAATATTTCTGTATAATGAGAATTCTCCTAACTATTCTGATAATTCTTTAATGCTTTTCAGTGGTCTATATACATATATATATATATTTAAAATTTATATACCGCCCTTCTCCCTGAGGACTCAGGGCGGTGTACAGCCAGAATTAAAAAACATAAAATACAAATATTAAAAAACAATTAAAATATATATAAATTTGGCCTAAAATTAAAAATACAAACCAATTAAAATATTTAAAATTTCTTCTTAAACCAGCCCGGCTTGCTGGAAAAAGTGGGTTTTTGCCTTCCCTCTCTCAAGAGTAAACCATTATTAATCATCTGTGTTTTATTTTCTAGGAAGAAGTTTCAGAGTTTTCAAGATCACAAACTCAAAGTAAGCCAAGAAGATAGTAAAATTCTGAAAAAAGCTAGGAAAGAAGGCACTTTCCATGAAGCACTGCTGGACAGGTACTCTTATTTATATACTCTTATTTTGTTTCTCTCTTTTTTCTATATACTCAAGGTGCCAAACATACCAATATTCCTTCCACCTCATATTTTCCTCACCTGTTGGTGAGTTCAGTTGAGAGAGAATGACTGGTCCAAAGTCACCCAATCACCTTTCATGCCTAAAGTGGGACTAGAACTCATAGTCTCATAGTTCCTAACCTGGTGTCTTAATCACTAGTTCAAATTATTTCAACCAAACTAATTAATAATCTCAAAGCAATCATTTTCTTAACTACAGGATAGAGGGTCTTGTGCAGCTTTTCCTAAACTAAGTACACATTTGCGCGGCACAAATTTTATCTGAAAATATTCTACATACAAATATAATTTTATTTCTGCTTAATTTATATTTATTAAATTTATATTACTATGTTAAATGCAATAATCCTCACAATAAAAAATATTAAAAACAATAAAACAATCATGGCTCCTATAAACAAAGCAGAACAATTCTCTCCCTTTGTGTTCCATCTGAAAATTGCAGTTTATACTTTGGCAGCATTTAAGATTCGTTTTGGGTAGAAGGGAGTTTGATATTATGATGAAATAAAATGTAAAAAGAAAGAAAAGCATTATTCAAAAAGCATTCAGATAGCTCACTCTTATTTTATTTTTCTTTCCTTTTTCTCTTGGTGTATACTACATTTACTTAAACATTATTATTAAGCTTAAAAATAAAAATTTATAAAATTGACAACAGTTACGGATCTTGTGTGAGAAAATTGAATAATGGTAGTTAAACCTTTTTTGGGTGGGAGGAGAAAATCTAAACTTTTTGTTTTTGGGCGGGGGAAGTAATTCTTTGTGTTTAGGGGCCTAGAAAAGGTCAGTTACCTAACTAAGCAAGGCTGGGAGAAGACTATCTGCCTGCTGCCTCAGGCAAAAGAGACAAGCTCACCACCTAAGCTTAACTCCATCTGTGAAGGTCGATTGGCACCATCACAACACAAATTTGGGTGGGAACTCCTGTCAGTGACTTGCTGCAATTAGCCAAGGTGGCGAGTATGTTCAAGGCACTTCTCAAGTTGCAAGCCCAGATTTTATGGTGATTAAACTTACTGTTATCATTGGTCAGCCAGATATTTAGATTGGATTTGGTATTTTTGTCTGCCTGTCAAGTCCTTCCTAAGGATCTGAAGCTGATTTTTGTTTAATAATATTAAATAATAATATTAAATATATATTAAATATTGTCATTATTATTTAGACTTAATTTTATATGCACTCAGTTTTTTTCTGTGCACGAGGGTTTCATATTCTATGTGGGAATATAAGGTTAGGATAAGCATCCATATTTTTTTATAGTCATTTATATAAAGAGCTTCTTGCTCTCTCTTTTCCAACATCTCCTTCCAACACTGGCCATTTTGGCTTTTATTTGTATTTTGTTTCTTCTTGGTGTTCTAAAACTGTGATTTAGAAACTCAGAGTCATATATGCAGCAGGATCAAGTGAATAAATAAATAATGGGCATCATTCATCTACAGTCACCCACAAACCTAAACAGAAATGATTTAAAGGACTTCATTGTCCTTTTTATCAATTTACATAAAATTTCATATCAATTATACTCTTATATTGCATTGAATTCATTCTATTGTGGTTGGTATAATGAGAATATAATTCTTTATTGGCCAAGTGTGATTGGACATACAAGGAATTTGTCGTTGGTGCATATACTCTCAGTGTACATAACAGGAAAAAAAGAAAAAAATACATCAAGAATCATTAGACTTAGTGATAGTCATAGGTTACTAATAAGCAATCAAATCATACTAGGAAACAAACAGAACAATATAAATCATAAAAATACAAGCAACATGGTTATAGTTATAAGTGGGAGGAGACAGATAATAGGTAGGATGAGAAGAAGAATAGTAATACAGTTTTAATAAATAGTTTGACAGTGTTGTGGGAATTAGTTGTTTAGCAGAGTGATGGCATTCGGGGAAAAACTGTCCTTGTGTCTAGTAGTTCTGGTGTGCAGTGCCCTATAGCGTCGTTTTGGTATCAAACCTTTACATCAACTATATTAAGTTTGCTGCATTTTATGACCTTTCTTGCCACTGTTATTAAGTGAATTACTAAAGTTAAATTAATAACATGGTTGTTAAGGGAATCAGGCTTCCCCATTGATCTCGGAAAACTGCAACCATTATAAATAAGAGTCAGCTGCCAAGCATCTCAGTTTTGATCACATGACCATGGATATGCTCTAACAGTCCTAAGTGTGAAAAACGATCATAAGTCACTTTTTTCACTGACATTGTAACTTTGAATGGTCAGTGAATGAACTGTTGTAAGTTGAGAACTACCTGTAGTAAACCAATTTGAAGATTAATTATGGGAGTTGATGGGTGGTTTTCCTCCTTCAGTAGTTTTCAAACAAAAGCATTGACTAACGGATATTCCTCTAAAAACAATATATACTATCGTATTTACATTTTCATCCACATAATCTAAAAAGTTTGCTATGCCAATTTTTAAACATTATGATTTCAAATGTTTTGATCACAATGTTTCAAAAAATACATAATTTTGAGTATAAAGCAGGCTGTTTCAAATATTTTTGGAAGCATGTCAAGCTCCAACTACTGTCAAAAATCCCACAACAGTCCGGTTTTTGTTTTTTGTTTTTTTTTAAAATTTGATTTATATGCCGCCCTTCTCTGAAGACTCAGGGCGGCTTACAATGTGCTCAGCAACAAGGTTTACCTATGAGATGGGACATATTGCTAGATTTCACACTTGATATATTTCAGAATGGTACATTTTGCACAGTCCTACTTATATCAGTGATAAATGATATAGATTTAGTAGAAATAGTTCCCATTGATTCAGTTTAAATCACAATTGCATTATGTCAACCATTTTAATCCATCCTTTTCTTCCTTTCTTTTTTAGGAGAGCAAAACTGAAAGCTGATAGATATTGCAAATAATCAAAACTTGGGTGCACTTTATTCCTTCCCTTATTAGCTGCTTTGTATATTCCTTCCCTTATTAGCTGCTATGTGTATGTGTGTGAATTTTTTAAAATAAAACAGATTTGTCAAAGTAAATCTCAATTATTCTAAGACCTTGTTATTTTTTTAGGAAGCAAGTCCTTGTGTTAATGTATTTAACATTTTCATGTTTATAATTCATATTACATTGTAATTGCTGCAAGATTATCAAAAAATAAGCAGAAATATGCACAAAATATGCAAATCTAATACATACACAGGGCTCTGGATGGCTTAAAAAAGAGCCAAAGTACAGATAAAATTAAGTCCCATGCCATTAATGTCATTGACACCTTTTATCAGACAAATAAAATTGTTCTAAAGCCTCTTCCAAATATTATAGGAAGGTAATATTTCCATTTTAATATTAGGTCCAAAAGAAGGGTTCTACTACAAAAGGAGAATATGCTGTTGATGTTGAACATATGCAGGATAGGACCCTGCATATTGGTCCAATAAGATTGAATACACAGGTACTCCTCAATTTACAACAGTTCATTTAGTGACCATTCGAAGTTAAAAGAGCACTAAAGTGACTTATGACCGCTTTTCACACTTACAACTGTTGTAGCATCCCCATAAGCACATGATCAAAATTTGGATGCATGGCAATTGGTTTATATTTATAACCGTTGTAGTGTCTGGGGTCATGTCACGTTTTACATGTTATTGCAGGTTATTAACAACTGCAGTGATACACTTAACAACTGGGACAAGAAAAATGGAGCAAAATTCATTTAACTGTCTCAGCAATAGAAACGTTAGAGTCAATTGTGTGTGAAGTTTCCGAAAGATGCCCTAATTAATTCATGAGCCATGAGCCATGAGCCATGAGCCAAACTTCAAAAGAAATACAGTCATTTATTAGGAGCACCATTTCGGCAATATTCGGATGCAGTTAGAACTAATCCCACATAGATTTATGTTCCCCTATGACCCTGTCTCTCCCCTCCTCTCTGGCCATGTCATAAATCACATTCTCCAATTAACCACTTTGGCTGGCTATGAAATCCAACACCCTCTTACTGACTGCGGTAAGAAAGCATGTATGGAATGTAGCTTCAGTTAGGGAAATCAATCAGCTCTATCAGTCCTCCCTCCCTCCTCATGGCAAGCGTTGCAAGTTGACATTGTGATCATAAATCGAGGACTACAGTTAATTTAGATTTAAGCTATGTAAACTGGATTATAGGATTATCCGGCATTCCAAGAACTGGATTGTATTTTGACTGTTACCAGAATGGCTGTAATTGAATTCTTCAAGGGATGGTCCATTAAAAATATTTAAATTTATATTGTAAATGTTGATTGCAGTATTGTTGTAATATTATTAACCATTGAATCTGAAAATAGTGGCAGGTATTAAATAAATAAACATGGCTCCCTTCACTTCTCGAGGGTGACCTGCGCAAAGCAAAACAATTTGCGTACAGATGTAGAGTTTAGGGACATGCCCCCCCACCTGGCTTGTTTGGATTTTCTGCGTGAAATTTGGCTATAAGGCAATCAGCCTGGATGTTTCGACTCTTTACTCAAGATGCCGCTGATAAGGTGTAACCCTTTTACTTGATTAAATATTGGTTGTCTCCTGTGCCACCTCGAATTGAGGATTTGCTGCACCTCATAATGGCTCTGGCCTCCTATGACCTCGGGGTCTGGGGGCTCATGGGGTAGTGGCCTCAGGGTCAATCCGACCACGGGTTTTAAGAGGCTACTATGGAATACCGAGTGTATCTTCCGTAGCAGTTGGGGCAATTTCAATTGCACCATGACCATTACTATGGGGAATGGTTCCATAAACTTTGGCCCCTTTGAGTTTTAACCTCAAATATTTTGTGGAGAGGTAAACTTTCTTCCCCAATTGAAATGGCCTTTGCGGAACTCGGTGTTTGTCTGCCTGTTTCTTATAGGTTTGTGCCGCTTTAGCTATCGCTTTCTTGACATTCTCCCAGGTTGCTTTCAGTGTCGCCATCCAATCAGTCAAGCTGACTGAGGAGGGGGGCTCCCTTGGGTACTCAGGCATTGGGAAGAAGTCCATGCCGCTCACTACCTTGAACGGGGTTAGCCACGTGCTACTGTGAACAGCATTATTATACGTGACCTCAGTGAAAGACAGGAGGTCCGCCCAATTGGACTGCTGATAGTTCACGTAGCACCTCAGGTACTGCTCTAACATGGCATTCAGTCTCTCTGCCCACCCATTGGTGCTGGATGAAAGGCTAAGCTAAGGCCCTGGGATGACCCAATGGACCGTAGGAACTCCCTCCAGAACTTAGCCGTGAACTGGACCCCTCTGTCAGAGATAATTCTTCTTGGTATGCCATGCAGGTGGTAGATGTGTTTCAGGAACAGTTTGGCCAACTGGTGAGCTGAGGGTAGTCCGCTGCAGGATATGAAGTGTGCCTGTTTGGAAAATAAATCTATTACAGTCCAGATCACCGTGTTTCCCCCACTTTTCGGCAACTCCACTATAAAGTCCATTGCAATCTCCTCCCATGGTCCTGTTGGCTCTGCTACTAATTATCACAGTCCAGGGGATTTTCCTGGTCGCTTCTTCATCGTGGCACAGATGGTGCAACTTTTCACATAACTGTCCACGTCTTTCTTTTATGCTGGGCCACCAGAACTGTTTCCGTGCTAAGTGTAAAGTCTTTAGGAATCCGAAGTGGCCTGCTGGTTTAACGTCGTGGCTCCTCTGGAGGATCAGGGTGCGTAGGGATTCCGGGACATAGAGCTTTGTCCCCTTCCATGCGAGGTCATCCCTTTTTGTCAGGATGTGTTGATTGTCTCGGAACCAGGAGTCTGCCAGCAGTTCAGTTTTGAGTTTTGCTGTTAGATCACTTGTTCGTTGGTCGTGCCGGTCGTGATGTTGTCGTCTGGTGGTTATTTGGCCCGCTATTTGGGTAAGGTGAACGATGGCGTCCACTACCTGCTCCCGCTCACATTTGTACTGGGGCATGCGGGAGAGGGCATCAGCTAGAAAGTTCCTCCCCCCTGGAATGTGCTTTAGCACGAAGTCAAAACGGTTGAAGTATTGAGCCCAACAAACTTGTTTGGGCAATAGTTTTCATGGGGTCCTGAAGGCCTCCAGGTTTTTGTGGTCAGTCCAGACTTCGAACTGTTTCTGGCCCCCTTCCAGCAGGTGTCGCCAGGTTAGCAGTGCCCATCCCACTGCGAATGCCTCCTTTTCCCATGCTGCCCATTGTCTCTCTGTGTCCATGAGCTTGTGCGAGGTGTAGGCGCAGGGTTGTAGATTTCATTGACTTTCTTTGGAGTAGCTCTGCTCCAACTGCCACGTCGCTGGCATCTGCTTGGATGACGAAGGGTTGTCAGGGTCAGGATGCTTCAACACCAGTTCCTTCGGAAACATTTCTTTTAGTACTTCAAATGCCTCTTGGTAGATTAGGTCCCACTGTAGAGGTTGTCCCAGGCAGGGTTTTGTTCCTGGGCGCCCTGTCTTTAGGTGGCCTGTCATGGGTTTGGCAATCTTTGCAAAGGAGGGGATGAATTGCCTGTAGAAGTTCGCAAACCCTAGGAAGCTTTGTAGCTGTCTACGGGTACGAGGGGGTTGCCAGCCTAGGATGGCTTGCACTTTGGTTGGATCCATTTCTATTTCCTCATTTGACATTCGATAACCCAGGTAGTCTAGCCGTGCACGGTGGAACTCGCATTTTGATAGCTTGACATACAAGTTGGCTGCCAGAAGTTTTTCCAGTACCTAGCGGACAAGGGGTATGTGGTCGCCCATGGTCTCGCTGTAAATGAGGATATCATCTAGGTAGATGAGAACCCCATTGTAGAGGTGCTCATGCAGCATCTCATTTATTAATTGCATAAACACCGCTGGCTCCCTGCAGTCCAAAAGGCATCACTTTGAATTGGAAGCTCCTTAGGGGGCAGTTGAATGCTGTTTTCTACTCATCTCCCTCCCTGATGCATAAGCATCTAGTGCAGCCTGAGTCTATCAGGGCTTGAAAAGCCCCCTGGGTCCCCGTTTTTGGGGCTGTGAGACGTATTGGGAAAATGAAAGGGTGGACTGGTCCCCTCACCATTGGGTTGTTTTCTCCCTTGTCCTTGCTGTCATAGGATTCTGGTGATTGGTCATCGTTGCCTGGGATTCCCTTCCCCCTTCAGCTGGGTGGGAGGGACCTCTTCAGCCTGAAGGGCCCTCTGGGACATGTTGGTGGCCCGTTTGAGGCCTTGTTCCAGCTGTGCCCTGGGTGGTGGCTCTGGCCTAGGCCTCGAGGCTGGGGTCGTGCATGCAGATGCCATGTGGCCCTTCCCCCCACATCTGTAGCACTTCAGCAGGCTTCAAGGGATGGCTGATTTTGGGGTCTGCCGTGGTGCTGTGGTTCCCCATTGGCTGGGTGGTTTCAGGTCGGGTTGCCCTCTTTCATATCTGATTGCTTTCTTATGTTGTTGGTGCACAATCCACTGTCGACTTTTATTGCTACTCGGAATCACTCAGAAAGCTGGTTTGGGATGTCCCAGTAAGCGGTTACCTGGGCAATTTGCTTGTCCAGGCTTGTTCTGAAAAAGTGCACTAGCAACCGCTTTGGCAAAGGGGCTAGCCTCCCAATGACTCTCCTAAATTCGCGGATGTGCTCTTTAATGGGATGGCCACTCTGCTTTAGATAGCTGAGCTCATCTTCTGCATACGGGTTTTCCTCTGTCTCCTCGAATCTGGCCTCTAGCAGTCATAGGAAGTCATCTGCATCATGCAGTTGGGGGGCTCTCCTCTTGTGGAGGGCTGCTAGCCATTCCCTTGCTTCCCCCTCTAGCCCCTCTGTGATGGTATTCACCATGGCTCTGGGGGATGGGTAGAGGTGTCCATAACATTCTAGGTGGATCTCAGCTGAGTCAAGAAATAGAGCTAGCTGGTCTGAGTCCCCATCAAACTTTCCTCTGAACTGGGGCAGTTCATTCAGCACTGCTCCTCTCTCCCCCTGTTGGCCTCTGTAGGCTTGCATTTGATGTAGCTGGCCCTCTTCCTCAGCTCTAGTTTGAAGGGAGAGAGGGGTTTGTCTACCCTGGGTAGCCTGCCTACTGTGTGGAAAAGACACTGGTTGCAGCCTCCTTCTGATGGGTGGAGAAGGGGGGGCTGTGTTCCTGTCTGCTTCTCCTCACTCCAAAGGGATCCACTGCTCCTCCCCTCTCCTTTGGCCTGCGTGATGGCCCCTCATTGGGAAGGGTGGCCCGGTCAAATTCTCCCTCGGCTGCTCTCTGGAACTCCCCAGGGGCTTTGGGAGCCTGGCTTGTTTCCTGTCCAGCCTCCAGTCCACTCTTCCCAGCTCACTCAGGGGCTTCCCCTTTTCCCGGACAAGGGGGTGGGGGTGGGGACTCAACCTCAGCTGCTTTAGGTATTAACTCCCACTAATACTCATCTCTTCTTGTTTCCACCGCTGGAGCAGGCATCTCAGCTTTGATGTCTGAGGGAGGCTGCACTCTGGCTACAATCAGGCTCTCTTCAGATAGCCCGTCTTTGGCCATTGTTGCCTGATTTTCCCTCCCAGCATCCCAGATATTGGGGAGCAATTGGAGAGTCCAGGATTCAGGAAACCTGGTAATCTTGATAGATTTTAAAAGCAGTTCTAACTGTTGCTAAGTTTCCGAAAGATGCCTTAATTAATTAATGAGCCATGAGCCAAACTTCAAAAGAAATAGTCATTTATTAGGAGCACTATTTCGGCAATATTCGGATGCAGTTAGAACTAATCCCATGTAGATTTATGTTCCCTATGACCCTGTCTCTCCCCTCCTCCCTGGCCATGTCATAAATCACATTCTCCAATTAACCACTTTGGCTGGCTGTGAAATCCAACACCCTCCTACTGACTGCGGTAAGAAAGCATGCATGGAATGTAGCTTCAGTTAGGGAAATCAATCAGCTCTATCAGTTCTCCCTCCCTCCTGCTCATGGCAACTTGAAAGCTTTGCAAGTTGACATTCTGATCATAAATCAAGGACTACAGCTAATTTAGATTTAAACTATGTAAACTGGATTATAGGATTATACAACATTCCAAGAACTGGATTGTATTTTGACCATGTAATATTGTTAACCATTGAATCTGAAAAAGTGGCAGGTATTAAATAAATAAACATAATATAAAGCAATAATAAAACCAATATTAATAAATCAATGTGTTATTTCATTTTCCATAGGATCTCCAAGGGGGCTCAATGGTTCAGCAGTTGAAGACTCTGAGCTTGTCAGCTGGAAAGCTGACAGCCTGGGTTCAAGACCCAAGTGTGCTGCGCAATGAGATAAACTCCCGTAACTTGTCCCAGCTTCTGCCCACGTAGCCGGAATGGGACAACTCGTTGCGGCCAATTCACTCCCTATGGCTAACTTGCCATGGATCAACTCACCATGGGACAATTAAACAATATAATTTAATAATTTAAAATAATTTAAAAATATTTTAATTGTTGTCATTCGCATTTCATTTTGTCCCTCCTTTTACATCCTTTCTTTAATGATTCTGTACTATCATTTCTTCGATATTAGTGTAACTCTTGTCCCATGGCGAGTTGCCCTGTAGCGAGTTGGCCCGTAGCAAGTTGGCAACAGCAAGTTGGCATAGACCCCACCTAGCTGTTCAAAAGCATGCAAGTACAAGTAGATAAATAGGTACCAATTCAGTGGGAAGATAACTGTTCCGTGCACCTCGGTGTATACTCATGCATGAGTATTCCATGATCATGGAAATGTCTTCGGACAATGCTGTCTCCCCAGCTAAGAAACAGAGACTGGCACCACCCCTAGAGTTGGATAGGGGAAAACTTTACCTAGGCTCTCCAAAAATTTACAGACAAGTAAAAAATTGTGGATTGAAGTTGATTTCTAGCAGGAAGCTTTTCCACAGTGCAGACACTTCCAAAAAGAAGCAACATCTGCAATCTTTGTCCTTGCTTCACAAAAGTCCCCCCCGCCCAGGAAATGCAGTTTAATTTGGTTAAATATAGGCTTTTTGTCAAAGCCATGATGACATTGCGTACATCATGATAATGTCACAATATTAGGAAATGCAATTCTGTCCTGGGAAGAAGTACATCTCTGTTCTCCAGAGCTGCTACTCTGATAACTACATACAGCTTTTTATGTTTGTGCCTTTGATTCATTGTTGACTCTTGTGATTGGTAAATCCATGCAGTTTTCCTGGCAAAATTTCAATAGTTGTTTGCTATTGCTATGGCTGAAAGAGACTGACTAGCTCAAGGTCACCCAGCCAGCTTTGTACCTAGAGAGGGCTCCTGATTTATAGCCTGGTGCCTTTAACTACTACACTAAACTGGTTCTCATAATTTTCTATGATATTGCAACTTAAATTGCGTTAAAAGGTAAATCATACCAAAAATAGTCTGCCAGCAGGTAGCTTCACCTGCCCCTGCATGATTGATCTTATCACAGCTATGTAAATCTTAGAGCTCAAATATATAAGAAATACTGGGACACACAAACAAGCACATATTTTAGCCCACCATTCATCATCTTTTTAATATTATATTTCTATTATGTCAAAAGCTTATTTATGTGGAAATACATTAGGGGAGTTTTATCACAAGTACCATTAGTATATGTGATCTGTATTACATAAAATGCCTATCAATTTTTACCATTATTTTACCAGAAACATTCCATTCAAACAAATACTGACATTTTTGGAAGGTCTGTATTTCTGCTTTCAAGCTTTACCCTCTTATATTTTCCCACATTTTTAGATTCCTCCCCTTTAGAATTCTAATGTTTCAAAAGAACATTAGGAGGTTATACAAAATATGTACAGAACGGCAAAGCTTGTACACCTTGGTACACCTTCCCAGTAATAAATCCCACTAAACAAAGAAGTGATTATGGCTGAATAAAGATACATAGACTACACTGTTCATCAATAAAATAGCATACAAGGAAATTATCTTTCCAAGCATGCTAGAGAGTGACTTGCACAATTTATGAAGGGAAGAAAATAGAATAGAATGAGCTTCAAGATAAGCCAGTTTCCAAAATGTGTATTTCTCACGCTGTAACAATTAACTACAGTTATAACCTAAAGTAGTTATGAAAAAAAATTGTGCAATGTTGCTGCTTACAAAACAGTTAACACATAGTTTGTCATTCCAAGTGATATTTATCCTGGGAGAATCTCAGTTCAGATTAAACTGAGCTGATCTAGTTAGTGTCTCCTTTTGGGGGGAGAGGGAATATAGCTCTTTTGGAATTATGTAATATGTATCTAAGTTTATATCTTTGAATTTAAATGAATGCATATCATTTTCATCGGGTGGGTTCTAAATTTTTTTACTACCGGTTCTGTGGGCGTGGCTTATTTTGTGGGTGTGGCTTGGAGGTCATGTGACTAGGTGGGCGTGGCTAGCTGGTCAGAGTCATTTCTGGAAGGTCCTCGCACTTACGACCAGTCCTCGCATTTACGACCCAACTCATTTGTTTGCTTTTAACACTGATCAGCTGTAGGACGGCCCTTTGAAGCTCCGTGGCAAGAGTTTAAACAGTTTTTTTCCCTCTAGTCATCAGCTGGGACTCAGGAGGCAGCAATAGATTGGGGGTGGGACCAAATAAAAGGTAAGAATAACATGGGGGGTGGGGAGGTGGGAGGGCGGGGGGGAGAACCAGTTCAGTGATGTCATATCGTCACCGCTACCGGCTCTGCTGAACCGGACCGAACCAGGAGGAACCCACCACTGATTTTCATCCATATCTGTTCCACCCTTTCACCTTTAGTCATTTTGAACAAGTATTTGCCCACTTCGTTACTGATACACTCATTTGGGGAACACTTGAGGAATTAAATCTTTTGCTTTGATCTTTTCTTCATAAATATGGTCGCCTTGAACTGTGACATGGACACAAATAAATCTGATAATAATAAAGAACAGGAAAAGATAACAAAATACGAAGACCTATAAATAGAAATAGAATGACTGTGGCAAAAAAAGGCAAAGATAGTACCAATAGTAATAGGCGCCTTGGGTGCAATCCCAAAACAGGTAGCATACCACATGAACACTCTCAGTATTGACAAAATCATGATTGGTCAATTATAAAAGGCAGCTTTACTCAGAACAGGTTACATCCTGCAACAATATCTTAAACACCATCAAACCTCCACATCTGCTTAGGTTCTTGGGAAGGACTCAATAGATGAACAAAAATGCCAAATCCAGTTTAAACATCTGGCTGATTGAGCAAAGAACCATCATAACATCCTGTTTGATTGTATCTCTTTTTAGTCAATGAATACCACCTACATATAGGAGTTGGCTAATGTAGAAAAGGCATTATTGTCCTTTCACACCCTCCTTTGGCAATCTAAAGGAGTGCCTTCACAGAAGATCCAATTTCTTGTCACTAGATTGTTCACTACATAATACTTATGGGAGAACAGATGGGTGTAGCAAGGTGGTTTTTATTTTTTAATATATTATTTTGGTGACCTAGTTTGTCTGTTGAACAAACAATAGTTTTGAATGTATTATGTTTATAATTAAGTATGGGAAACTTAAGGATATTCTTTATTGTCTCTTCTGATGTTTCAAATATATATTCTGATTATGCAAAATGTTTCAGTTCAAAGAAACATAAGTAATATTTGTTGCTTTAATCAAGGGCCATAACAAAATTAAGATAAGTATTAAAGGATTATTTTAAAGATAATAGTGCATAGGATAAAATGAAAAAAAACCAAAACTGCAGCTGATAAATTTTCATGTATCCATGATCCAAGAAAAAGAGAAATGATAAACAGAATTTCTCAAGCAGACTGATAAAATACAGTTATTGGCAATTATCTAAAAAACTAGCTTAGTTTTCAGAAGTTGCCAAGCAAAACTTGCACTGGGAACATCTTATTTTTCAAGCAGTAAAAATTTCAATCAGGAAAGGCAATCATAAAAAAAATTCTGGGGATAAGGCCAAGATCATACCTTAGTATTTTTACGTCCCACTTAAGAAATTGGACAAGTTTGCAGACAATGAGAAATAACAATCACCAACTATTATTAATATTAATAATCCGTATTAATAATCATTCATTTTCAATGAGGAAAAATCACTGAATGATTCAAAGTGCGAACTGTGGAAAGAAACAGAGGAAACAGTACATCATATACAGGTAGCCTTCAACTTATTACCACATTTGAGCGTGAGATTGCAATGGTTTAGAAAGTTCCCCACTTGGTCACCTTGCTTAATGGCCACAATACCAGCTCTCCCCATTGTAGTCCTTAAATGGAGAAGGATACGTCAGGGGCTGGAGGAGGCCTTGGATGGCCTGGTGCAGGACCGCACTGTATCATTTATCCGGCTCATAACTGACCTGCATCAAGCCTCCTTCCACCCACTGAGGCAACTCTTGCATTGTTTCCTGTCCTGCTAGATTCCCACACTGTTGGGCTCTTCCCTCATCGCACATCACTCCACTCACCTCTTCCAAAGATTACCTTTCCAAAAGAGTATCCAGCTGATGTGTCACGTATTGTCTTCCAGCAGAGGCCACCTCCTGGACATGGGCGACATTTGAGCCATCCCTCAGGAGAGGGAGAGATTGTGAGAATGGCAGCTGTTTCCCGAATGGTGGGAAGTGGTCTCTGTAAAAGGCAGCTGATTCGCCTTCCAAAAGACAATCTTTAGAAATTTCTTTTCAGAAACAAAAACAGCCGATGCACCCATGCAGCTTTTTACAAGAGGTCACTTCATGCTATCCGGAAACAAGTGCCATGTGGATACTGGCTGCAATTCTTGGATGAAGAGAATTGTGGCCAGTTCTAAAATGGCACCCACTCTAGGATAACATGAAACGGCTTCTATATGGATGGGCTGCATGGTGCATTGGCTGTTTCTCTTTCCAAAAAGCTATTTTCAGAAGAGGGAAGTGAAATGAGGCACAACAAGGAAGGCCCAAGATGTGGAACTCAGAAACTTGAACAGCAGACCCAAGGCCTTTGGGCTCAGCTGGGTGAGAAGTAGGCCCAAGGGACCCAGCTGGGCAGGATGGGAGAATATATGTGGGTGGGAGCAGTTGCAGCATTGCTGCAACAGGTCATATAGTTGTGTGATTGCCAAACACCCAAACTGTGATCAAGTGACCACAGTTCACTTGAGCAGCCACACCTTTGGTTACAGACATAAACGCTTTCATTCCGCATAGAAATAATCTCAAGCAGCTACTGAAGAAAAGATTGTAAATCAAGGACTGCCTGTACTCAGCTCATGCAAGATCACACAAACTAATTATGAATAGCAACCAGGGCCGGATTTAGATGAAAAGAGGCCCTAGGCTATTCCACTTATGAGGCCCTTTCACCTATAGTGAAAGTGTAATTTTAACTTTGTTAACAATTTGAATGTAGGCCCCTCTTGATCTTGAGGCCCCCTCTTGATCTTGAGGCCCTAGGCTGAAGCCTAGTTAGCCTATAGGAAAATCCGGCCCTGATAGCAACATAACATACTTGCCAGAATGAATCACTGAAGCATCTGCAAAAATTATCATGTGGCAATAGCAAAAAAATGGTGAGAATACATATTGCAAATGAGCAAGTTAAAAGTCTATGGAGATTCTCAGTCATGGTTGTCCCAAAGATGCTTTTTCAAGAGGCAACTGGGCTTTCTGGATTTTCTTTGAAGATGTTTCGCTTCTCATCCAAGAAGCTGCTTCAGCTCCCCACCATCCAGTCCAGCTGCCTCTTGAAAAAGCACCTTTGGGATGAGCAATTTAAAATATTGTGGGATTTCAAAATACAAGTCTGTCAATTATAAAAGACCACGCTACCTGGATTCGCACATATACCATGCCGATACATTACAACAACCTAAAGTTCTTGGAAAGAATTCAGTGCATATGAAGACCAAGATCAGCTAAAGAACTGACAGCTATGATTTCATATTTTCGTATATATATTAATAATAATAAATTTATATTCCAACTGATTCACAGCAATCCTGTAATATCCTGTAAGTCTTATAAAAAAAAGAAGTGATTGTGTTTAAACAATTTTCATATTTAAAACTGATTTTCATTCTAGCTCATTGTTGGGAAAACTTTGTTTCTGGATACACTAATCAAATCAAACTGGACAGCTGTATTATGCACCTGGATTTATACAGTTATTGTGATGTAAAATAATTTAATGGGGGAGAATGTTATCCATCGAAATAATAGCAATGCTCATCTAGCATCTGACCCGTCCCTCCCCATGCTTCTTTTTCTTCCAAATTGCAACTAGCAGTAATGTTACCATCAAGTGTAAAGTATTTCACTTAGGAAAGAATCAAAATGCAGTACAGGAAGGGGAATCATTGCCTTACTAACACAACTGGGGGAAAGGTTAATAGAACAGAAGTTGATTACAATATGAATATGAATCAGCAATTATGGGCTTAAAAGAAAAAACCCTGCATATTTAGGCTACATCAATAGAACTATAACTTTCAATTCATAGGAAGTTGTTGCACTTTATATTGCTTTGATCAAAACACATAGTTCACCTTTGAATGCTTTGGAAAATATGTCCTGCCCTCGGGTGCTTTGGAAAATGGGTTAACCAACATCAGAACACACACCATGGAATTATTTATTTATTTATTTATTTATTTATTTATTTAATTAATTAAGACTCCGTCTTCACGGTTGCCCTAAAATTCTTGAATCACATGCTATCAGGTCTGCAGTTCCTCTTGTGCTACAAAATACCTCATGTATTGTCCTCTCTGAACAAAGAGATATCAAGTAGAAGGTGTGCAAGATTTTGACTAGGCCCAGAGGAAGAGGTCAAGTCACTCAGAGAAAACATGGTGGCAACATCTTCCATCAGGCCTTTTGAAAATTTGGAAGTCAGCATTGTCACAACATATTCTCCATCTTTATATGTGATTCTAATGTATCCTTAAACGATAGTAGATTGTTTAACAGTCTCACTTCATTGTGCATGATTCTATGAAATGCAAACAGATGGTGCCTGAATTCACTGCTACCTACAGTAGTCTCTAATACTGAATATATATATATATATATAAATCAGTGGAATGACTTGCCTCCAGAAGTTGTGAATGCTCCAACATTGGAAGTTTGTAAAAAGAGATTGAACAACCATTTGTCTGATATGGTATAGGTTTCCTGCCTGAGCAGGGGGTTGGACTAGAAGACCTCTAAGGTCCCTTCCAACACTGTTATTCTGTCTCTGGTATTCTCCCACCCTATGGAAAAACATTAGCTGTAGCAATTTAAGCAATCATTCTAGTTGGTTTACCAATTGCAAGTGTTTTGATCACTATGAACAAAAAAGAATGTAGGGATTTGGGCAGCAAACAAAATTGTGCTACAGTACATGGGAAAAAAAGATTAGTTTGACTCTCTAGTCATAGAGTATAAAGATCCTGCAGTAAATATAAATAATGAAGTGTGTAATCCAGAGGATGACCTTGTTTAATTATTCTATTAAATTTATTTATTATTTATTGGTTCAATTTATATGCCGCCCTTTTTCTGAGACTCAGGGCGGCTTACAATGCGTTAAGCATCCATCTCATACTATACTGTAGGGCATTGCATTAAAACCGATTCAGCAATATAGAACACACACAATCATAATTGTAGCTTTTTAATGATCATACTAAAAATCTTTTCTTCCATTCTTCAGTTCTTTACTTGGGAAAAGATAATGATGGCATAATTGACACCACCCCAATGTGGTGTCTGGACTATTAGTGCTATCTTTATAGATTTATGTGGGGCAGTTTCAGGGCAGTGATCAGTGGATTTTCCTGTTTTCTTTGTCCTCCCACTCTAATATCATTACTAAAGTGTGTTTGTTTGATTAGGGGAACAGAGGTCGTATCACAGACACTTCAGGTTGCTCCAGGAGTCAGCCTGTCCTTTCCTGTTCTACATCTACCTGCATCTTCTGCAGGAGATCATCTGCTAGTAGAGGATGAAGGATCATCAATATGCTGGTGCTACTCAGTGATACATCTCCACTTGGCTCCTTGGGAGACATGCTGGAAATCATAACTGGTGTCGGGAAGCTATCAGGGGATGCATGGGGAAAAATAGGCTCAATCAGATAAGATGGAGTAACTAGATTCAGAGGTTCGCTGATTTCAAAACTGTACTATTTATGATTCTTGATGAGATTGTGCTCCCTGGAAACAATTGCACTGAAGTTGATCCCTCATGCATTTGTCATCTTTTGATTAAATTACTGCAATTTGTTCTATATGCAGCTGCCCTTGAAGATCATCTGGAATCTTTAGCTGGTTGAGAATACAGTGACATGCATGCTTAGTGGTGTAGGGAGCCCACCCACTTCCCAAAAGGAAAATCAGCTAGTGAGCGGTCTCCCCACAATAGGAAGAAGGCTCCCCTGAAATAAAAGCCAACTCGCATTCTCTCGCAAACAGGGAAATCGCCCAAAGAAGCTTTTTGCAACAAGCCAAGTGTCTGTGAATGAGATACTTTGGTATCCATTCACAAAGGCTCTTTGTGAATGGATATTCAGTATCCAGGCAACTCCATTCATAAGCAAAGTGCTACTGGCTGCAACTTTCATAAGGGGCCAAAACTGAGCAGGTTAAGGAAACAAAAACAATGACACTTAAGTTTACACCCAATCTCAAGGCAAGACCTGTCAGCCACAATGGGAGTTAGGCAACAATAATTAGAATGCTAAAAGGGCACCATCAAGTACAGATTAAAGTACATTTCACAACGAAACTGGGCATATAAATCACAAAGCCCTAGAACTACATAAAAACCCATCCACTCACCAGTTTTCTCAGATGTCCCAGAACCGATCACTGAAGTCGCTTCTGATCACCAATAAAAAGAACCTTCTTTTCAGCTGGCTTCTCTCTTCATTCAGCAGCAGCATCGTTTCTCCCAGATAGGGACTCAAGCCAATTCTTCCTACAGTAGTTACCCATAGAATTGCCATTTTACTGTGCAAGCTGAATATCCTAGTTGGTTTATTCAATGTGCTGGTCATTCCTATAAAGATTTATATGGTTCTGAGTCTGGATATCTTTATGGCCAAACCACTTCTTTTTACATTTGCTTCTGACAATTCATCGTCATTTTTCTTGACTCTATTTTTTCTTGTTTTAGCTCACAATTCTTAAGTACTATATATATGCTAGCTTATTTTTATATTTTTCCTTGCTTCCATAAAAAAACTTAGTTTTGTAGTGTCACTTGGTGATTGGGCATTATTGTGAGCTTTCACACAAGGTAGGCAAAATTTAAAAATGGCAACACTTTCATGGGATCACATAACAACACAAACTTGGCTATCCACCAATTTTAAAAAAAGTATATTCCTAGTTCAGTGGAAATTTGTCCTCTTCTATAAAGCCCATAGGTCAACTAAAGACCACTCCAAATTAATAGCCTGTGAACAAATTTCCAAATTTAATTACCGTACGATTTGGAGTATAAGACACACTTTTCCACCCCTAAAAGAGGGTGAAAATTTGAGTACATTTTATACATAGAATGTAGCCCCTCCCAACCACCAGCCCCCACCCTTCGGCCATTTTCGGCCTCTGCGTATGGCATGCTGTTTTAGACCTGTTCCAGGCTGCGGGGATCGCCACAGCACATCACCACCTCCGTGCCTCAGATTTTCAGCCTCCGCACGCCCCGTTTTTGGCCTCTGCACATCGCATTTTTGGGTGGTTCCAGACAGTGGGGATTGGCGGCGGTGGCAGCAGCAATCCCTGCCTTCTGGAACCACCCGAAAACACAATGCACAGAGGCCAAAAACAGGGCATGTGGAGGCTGAAAACGCGACACATGGAGGTCGAAAACACGACATGCAGAGAGCGATCTGTGGTGATGTGCTGTGGTGATCCTGCAGCCTGGAATGGGTCTAAAACGGAGCATTTGGAGGCCAAAAACATGAGGCACAAAGGCCAAAAATGCTATTCCGGGAGCCAGAGCCACCCGCCAATCAGCTGCTCATGCTGAATCAGGCTGCGATAACTTGCTGAAGCTGACCAGGCTGTTTGCTATTTGCTGCAAGGACGCTAGCCAGATGAATACCGATGGATGCTGGTAGGCAGAGGCAGATTTTTTTTTCTTGTTTTCCTCCCCCAAAACTAATGTGCATCTTATACTCCAGAGCATTTTATACTCCGAAAAATATGGTACATTTCCCTAGTGCATTAAATGAGCCATTACTCATTATTTTTAAAAGTGCTACAACAGGTAAATGGGACACAATGCTTTTGGACTGCTAAATAGGTGGGGGTCACCTAGAATCAAATGATCTGCTCTTCAGCTATGCAGTTTACAGGTCAACTGGCCTAGATTTCTGTTTCTTTTTCCATTCCACTTCCACTGCCCTGCATCTTTCAGTTTCTCTCATTTCAGAGGTTAGAAATAAGGGACGAATACTAGATAGATTCTGGGTAAATTAGGAAAATAAATCTCATGTTTTAAAATAAAGCAAATTCAGTGCCTTTTAATTCCAGAGTAGTAGGTTCTACTGAACTAGATGGGTGCTGGAGACATTTTGTTAGAGAACACACTTTGAATTATAGTACACATATGCATACACTGATTGTTCTGCCCCAGCTCCAGATTCCCAAGGATATTGACGCACACCAACGGTCCTTATCAAATTTATTAAGTAGCAAGAATAAACCAAAGTCCGGCAAAGGTTGGCAACCAGCCCAGAAAACAAGATATGATAAGACTTTTCGAAAAATGCTCTGATGATAATTACAAGTTGTTTCCTGCAAGAAACTTACTAAAGGCATGTGACTTAAATAGGCTAAGGGAGTGGCCAATTATCCTCAAACCTTACTCTCGAGACCTCCTCCTCCTGAGTAGCCACTCCTGCCTTTTGGCAGCCCTGCGTGCTCAAGCATTGAGGAGAGGCTCCTCCACTTCACTATCTCCACTTGAAGGAGCCTCTGGAGATTCTGAAGGCCCTGGCTGAGTCTCTGCCTCTGGCACCACATCCTCTTCAGCCTCCTCACTGTCCGACGCGAGCGCTGGCTGCGCAGGCTGCTGGCGCAACACACCAGCCTCGTCATTGGGATCAGCCACAATCCGCGCAGGCCGCTGGCAGGTCACAACAATGCTGGAGACATTTTGTTAGAGAACATACTTTGAATTATAGTACACATACGCACACACTGATTCATACGTTGCTCTTTTATTTTTAAACTTGTCTTTTTTTAAGATCTCAATAAATCAATATAGCTATGACTTCCTTAGTCTTCTTCCCCTTCCTCTGTACCGATTCACTCTGCTTTTGTATTTTATTTGCCTTAGATTCTCTCTATAACAAACCTGACTAGGTGGCTCAGTGGCTAAGACACTGAGCTTGTCAATCAGAAAGGTCGGTGGTTCAAATCCCTAGTACAGGTCTCCTGCGTGAGCAGGGGCTTGGACTACTGTGTTTCCCCGAAAATAAGACCCTGTCTTATACTTTTTGAACCCTAAAATAAGCGCTTGGCCTTATTGCCATGCGTTCAAAAGCCCAATTGGGCTTATTACCAGGAGATGTCTTATTTTGGGAGAAACGGAATAGATGACCTCCAAGGTCCCTTCCAACTCTGTTACTGTTAACAAACCATCTCAACATACTGTACTTACTTCTATGATAGCTCCATTTGTATTCAATCCACATTAATTCATCCCCATTCATTCTTGATTCTATTTTTTTCCTTGGTTTACTACTTTTGCTTCTGAGTATTCCATTTTACTGTATTCCATTTGCATAACTTTCAATTTGATGCTTCTGACATAGCTCTCACTTCGCTAAAACAAAGTGGTCTATGCTCTTATAGAGCGATTTTGCAAACTGTTATTCCTTACAACAGATACAACATATTACTTACCACTTTTCTATTAAGATGCCCACCCATCCATTTTCCATCTTTTCTAAACACCTAACTTTTATAAATTATTTGCCTTAATTTTTATTACTTAATTTAATTGATAAAATATATGGTCGCTAGGAGTTGAAAACGATTTGATAGCATGTAATCAATCATTCACTACACTACCTTGGTTTTTAAAGCATTAAGTTTGAAATTCATACTCTTTGTTCTATCATACAGTCTGTCATTTGCTGAAAATAATTTGGGTGCTCACCTCCCACCCACCCCCACCCCAATACATCCACTCTCTGTTTAACAAACTAATCTCCCTTGGACAATCACTCTTGATCTTCCTCTCTTCTCTAAAATACTCTTTCCAACATCTCCTCTTTTCTCATCCCAAATCAACTATCACTTTTATGCTTGCATCACAATTTTTATTATTTTATATAGCCGTCTGATTTCTACAGGGTTCATCCCCAAGCAAGACTCTTGCTTCAAAGCACATCCTCAAGCAATTTGTATTTCCTAGTTCTTTTGTGAATTTGGAATATTTGAATCCTTTGGGTGGCTTAAAATGAAAATCTAAGCCTTTTTTGCAATGGAAAAATGGTCTTCCATAATCCTTGTAAACTATTCATGGATCCGTTTGGATGGAACGCTGGTTTTAAAATACATAAAATAGAACCGGGAATCCTCATATGAATACCACTTTCGACTAAATCACCTAGCACGAAGAAGGAAGCAATTCCATCCCCACTTCTCGGCTGAATGGTACGGTCCGAATCAAAGTCGCTTCCCTCCCTCCCAAACTGTTTGGTAAATTCCGAGCAGCGAGTCATATGAAGGAGCGGCTACCCCGGGTGGAAATCACGTGTCGGAGCAGCCTTTTTTTAACCTCCTGAGCTGCGGCGGCAGCAATTGGGTTTGGTCAGCTGGAAGGACGATGCGCGGCTGGGTGTTCGTAGCGGTGGTGGCCGCGACTTTGCTGGCCGTGGGAGCCCGGGATCCGGTGAGTGCCGAGGAGAGCTCCCCTCTTCCCTCTCCGCTTCTTAAGCCCTGGACCGGCTCTTCCTTCCTAAATAGTGAGAAGGGAGCTTAGTCTGTGGCGGTGCTGGAATGGGAAGCGGAGGGCGAAGGGGAAAGTCTCGAAAGCGTTGCCGCGTGAATTCGATTGGGGCAAGAGAAAAAAGGGGAAAGGGCTTGTATTGGCTCGGCTCGGCCGTCCGGCTCCAGGGTTGAAAGTAGGCGAAAGTTTCTGCGCTGTAAGAGCTTTTCTGTTGTTGCTGGTTGCTATGCATCGCGCATCAAAAATTAGGACATTTTAGGAGTTGAAGCAAACCTTGGAAGAACTAGAGTTGTTCTGAGAAGGAAAACACCAATACATTAAAAAAAAAAAAAAAAAGGCCAGAGATGCTAGGTTTGTTCCAGATTTACTCAAATTTAAGAAAGACCCAGTGAAATGGGGGAGATGCAGTTGATTGCAGTCATTACTTTCAGGGGGTCTGCTCTGATATAGCCAACTTTGGCCTGGTAAAAAAAAAGTATTTAGAATAGAATAAAATTCTTTATTGGCCAAGTGTGATTGGACACACAAGGAATTTGTCTTTGGTGCATGTGCTTTCAGTGTACCTAAGGAGAATAAAATACATTCATCAAGAATAAAAAGATACAACACTTAGTGGTAGTCAAGGTTATTTAGTTTATATAACTATAATTTATAAGGTTATATAGTTTAGTGTGAGTACATTAACAGGAGAGCCCAAGGCTTTGGATTAGATTGAAAAGTTGGGGGAAGTTCTGGAAAAAGACACTGGGGAAACTATTGCAATGTTGTGACCAGGAAAATAACACTGACCTGCCCTAGTCATAAATTGTGAGGAACTGAAAGCTCAACTGATGCTTTTTCTAGATAAGAAAGTAGGTAATAGTTCACCAAGTAATGGGTTCGTGTGAAAAAATGAGATCCCATTTTATAAGAGAGTTGGAGAAAACAAGCTTATTCCATACATTAGAGACAGAATAGAGCAGCTTGATGGTCCTTAAATAGGGTGTGGTAACATTTGCTTCCAGTGAATATGGCCATTTCTTGTTTTTCCTGATGAAGGAGTTGTAGATAAACAAATCTGAAGAATGTCAGAGATGTTGAGAAAGGCTGTACTAAGAAGTCTTTAAAGTTTTATTCAAAAGATGGACCTTGTTAGTCAGATTGACTCCTTCCTAATTTTCAGTTGACTGGCAAAAAAAGATTGGGTTGAAGGAGAAACAAGCTTATAGTAACCACAAGCTTAGGTAGACAGTTTGCAGGTTGCTTCTCAGCCTTCAGAAATATTAAAGTCTGAATGTATATAAATGCAAAACACTAGTGCAAGACACTCTTCTCAAACACCAAATTAAACAGCATTTAGTAGTAAAGTTCTACTCACCAACCTGAACAATTTGCCAATTTACTTCAGTAACTATCCTCATATTCTAACAATAGATTTCACTTTAAACTTCCTGTTTTACTCAGTACTGCAGAGAAACTGAAACATTACTTCTCTGCTTCATTGCATGGTTGCAAGAGAGAAACTCCCTTTACATGTATCTTGTTCATAAATACAGTATTTACTGGGATTATATGCCATCAACCAGGTTGGAACAGATTAGCTCTCATATCTTTTAAAAAGGTTTATGGCTTTTTCCAATCCATGCTGGCAAAATTCAGCTGGGATTTTCGTCTTTTAGCTTTTTGTAGCTTTTTTCCCCTGACTTTGCTATCACATCTTAAATTATTCAGATGTCCAATGCTTGTTCAGATTCCTAATTGCATTTAAGCATTTATTTTTAACCTAATTTTGTTTCTAAAGTTTTCATGAGCTATTTTACTTGTAGCCCATACAAGAACAAAGATATTCATTATTTGAATATTTTTTCTTCTATTTTATTTTTTACAATGCATACAATTTTTTTCTAATTATGTGAAAGTTCTAACATATTCAGAGAACAACAATTAAACTTGCAGTGGTTTTATGATTCATAAAATTCCTGTTTCTTTTATCTTTCTGTTAAAATTATCAGAATGGTTCTGGCAGTAACATTTTGGCTTGAAATACCAACATATCAATGGTCCATGTGGGGATATATGATGGCACTCCATGTGCCCTTTTTCAGGGATACGCAATTTTTTTTATTTTTTTTTCCTGTTGTATATCCACAGATCAGGTGAATTGGGACAGTAGTGTAGTGAAGTTTTAATAAAGAATAGTTTAATGAAGAGTTTTGTGGCTTGTTTGCTTGTACGTGAGAACAGAGGACAAAGAATCATTTCTCAGTTCAGAAAGCAAACATAAAGTCTTCCCTACACATACCAAAGATATGCCACCTTAATATTTCACAAAACCAGAGTATATAATTTGGAACAGGAAGAATCTGAGTTACTTCAGATTTAATGAGTTTTTACTTTTCTGGATGCATCTTTGATCTTGCTGCATTTATCTGTATATTTTAGAAATATGAAATTACCTTAATTAATAATTCATTTCCTTCCATGTTCTTATTTGAGATGCCTGTCTTTTACTTTGGCAACAAATACCTTCCAACATACTTAGAATATTACTTTATCTGCCTATTGTTTGCTTACCTGGCCTTTCTTTCTGTTTTATATTCATTAATACTTAATTTTTTGAATAAATATAATACAAAGTTTTGCTTACCTGTAAGGAATGACATATAAAAGATACATGAGCCATATATAAAATGATATACAATTAGAGATGCGACAAATTGCTTGTCTTTTAGAAAATAGATGCCTATATAAACTACTTTTATACATATTAATCTACTAATATATTAATTTGTATTCAATACTTCTTCCATAGCTCTGTCTTGGTCATCATCTCATTCCATGATGGTGGAAGACATAAGGTCCCCAGAAATGACAAGAACTGTGCATGCCAATTTTTTAACTGGATCCCTTATAAACCATACCTGCTGGAAATGAGAGGGGAGGAAAACAACTGGGACATTTCTTGACACAAAATAAATGCTACTTTACAGATGCACAACATTTTAAGGAAGAATGTTCTGTACCACTATCTCTAGTTCTGTTTTTTTCCCCCTTTTTATGTTGTTACTCCTGCAATCTTGAAGCAACAACTGCTTTGTACTCTCTTTAATAAACATGTATGTTACCCTTGCCATATGAGATTCCCTGTTCACGCGGAGTTTCTCAACATTGTAAAATTCCCATCCTAATATATTCTTGGGTGCAGCAGCGGAAACTAAATTTTTGCATTTCTGCTAATGAATATCATTGAAGTGGGTTATGGAATGGGAAGATTATTACACTACTATTTAACAGTGAGTTGCATAGAAAGTTGTACGTCACTGCTTTTCAGGTTTATTTAGCCTACAGAGACAAGATGCCCAGGGCTGGTTTTCTTTTCCCAAGGAAAACAAGATTCTTTCATGGGTATTTGATTTTATTTTTAAATGTTTACTGGGTTGCCTGAAAAAAAATCCAAGCCTGAACTGTTGTCATCATTGTGTCAACAATTTTAGCTGCATAATCTAGTTGAGTGATACTTCTCAAGACCTATGATTTTGGCTTCTCCATGCATTTAGAGATGCACATGTTATCAGCAACAGAATATTTTTGTGAATGTGATCTACATAATATTGCATTTTTAAAAAACTTATACTGGTTCGTTCTAATTTCCACTGCCACATTTCTATATTTTTGTTAATGAAGTTAATGAATACATTGAATGAATTTAATGTACATTTGAGGAGGACAAATATTCTGACTAAATGCAGTCAAAGAGGAATGTATTTAATATGGGTCTTTGCTTAGCTTCATTCATGGAAAGTTATTATCTTGTCCTGCCAGCCCCCCTCTATGTGACATCAGGTTGTACTAAAACTTGGCAAACCAAGAAAAAATTCTGGGAGCTATTAGTAGGAAAGAAATTACACAAAGTAGAATCCCAGGATAAAAGGATAAATATATGCATCCCAGGATCCAATCTGAGTCTGTCACGGGGACCGAAGATTTATTCTTCCAAGCTTTTGTGCTGTGTTGGAGGCCCTCAAATTAGAACCTGTTTCTGTTTAACTGGCAATAATTTAGATATCTTGCCAAACGATGCATAAATTAGCCTTATTCTGTTTAACATAGTATCCTCTTAACATCATGCCTTAAATACCCTATTGCTAGAGATTTTATATCATGGAAATGAAAGATCCTTAAACCTGGAAAGGACTAGATTACTGGATAATCTAGATATCTAGACTAGATATGTTTATAGAAATTTCTAAATAACTACAAGATCTAAATATCTTTTTGAATAACTGCAGTCCACTCAAAAAAAGCTTCACTACAATCTGCTATGATATTAAGGTGAACTCATTTTCTCACCTATAAACTGAACTTGTATTCTCATCAATGCAACTTTGTGTTCTCACGTATACACTAATATAAACCTGTATGGAGCTAATTCATCAAGTCAACTCTTGTTAGGTAGGTCTGCTTCTTAATAAATGGAAATATTAAAGGCATATTTTATTTATACTTCATATTTTTTAACTGCCCATCTTTCTTGGAGAGGGACTTCTGGCAATTACTCTGACAAAACTGATACACTCACTTCTTACTGAGGTTGGGTCATAGAGATTCCAGATTTCACATTATTGAAAATCCCATGAATGTATATTTTTAACACAAATATTCAAAAACATAAACACTGATTTAGTAGGTACAAACTAATTTATTAGGATAATCTTTAACGTGAGTAGCACTCTTGCAATAATTATTCTAACAAACCATAAAGTTGACATAAAATAATTCTAACACATTCCAAAAAGAAAGATTATCTTTTGATTTTATATTTTGTAATTTATATTAACTTTAGTTATGCCTAGTGTTAGGGAACACTAGTTAATTTTTCAGAGAATTCTAGCACAAGTTAATGATTCTAGTTTTAGAAAAAAAAGAATACCAAAACCTATTGTTTAAACAAGAAGAAACTGCTGGCTTCAGAAGATTTGTACTTCTACATTTATTTTACTAGTTAGCAAATGATTGTGGTAGTTGTATTGCATAATATTTGGGAAGCTATAATTGTTTAAACCAATTATTAGTCTCCAAACCAGATAAATTGAGAGCTCTCCCTAATTTATAACCAAAATAGTTTGTTTCTAGTCCTCTCTTCAACTACGAAAGGTCAGAAAGGAAAACTTTCAGAACTTCAGATTCTCCAGTGTCTACATTAGTAGTTGTTTCAATGGCGTGTCTGAATTAGTCCACCATATCATACAGTAAAAAGCTTCCCAACTTTATAACTTCCAATACAGTATGCATTACTGTATTTAATGGCTTATGCACCAACCAGGGGCAGCTTTTCAACACAAAGTAAAATACGCTGATGGCTACATGACTTAATTCTTGCACTGTGTGTAGGATTGAACCTTCACTTCCTTTTTTCCTATTGCAATAGGAGAAAGTACAAGGATTCTGTAAATGTTTTGTATTTCACTTATATAAAAAAAGCATCTTCTTAAAAAGGCTTTTATTTTATTTCCAGTTTGCTGAAGATTGCAAAATACATGAATATCCTCCAGAGGGACCAACGTATGTAACTTACTAACAACTCTTCTGATATTTGCAGATGCAAAGAGAATCTGGTTTAATTAGATAGGAATTTTGAATTGTTTGTACTGTATCAAAATTATACTACAAAAAAATATACTACAAATTATACTACAAAGAAAATTAGGATCATCTTGTATTGCATAATAAACATACCTGATAAAGGTAGTCCTTGACTTACGATCAGTTGCTTAGCAATTGTTTGATGTTCCAACAGCCCCTCCTCTCCCCCCCCCCAGATCATGTGGTCATGTTTTGGATTCTTGGGAACCGGCATGTGTTCGTGGCTGTTTGCAGAGTCCTGTGGTAATGTGTCCACACCTTACAATGTTTTTGGCCAGAAACTGGTGTTTCTTTTCGGTTTCTGGCAAAAAATGTCCAACGAATTCACTTAATGACTGTGGTGATTCACTTAGACACTCTAAAAAAGGGTAAAAATCGGACATGATCACATGGTGACCCACATAACAACACAACTTACAACTGTACTTCTATATATCTGGAAAACATGATGGTGGGGTTATAGAGTAGTTCTTGTTAATTCTCTTTAGAAATAATAAAAAGTTTCTCAAGTAAGACAGAAAACAATATTTGCCTGTTTCAATAAATATTAGGGAAATGACTCCAAATTTCATATAAGATGCACCTGTCTTAAATATTGGTGAATTAAAACAGGACAGCTAAAATAATTAGGACAATAGTGTAAGAAATAATAGATTGGAAATTAGCAGTAATAATTATATATTACAGTTTCATTCAGAAATTTATGGAAATTCACTGTTTTTCAGGTTTAAAGGAACAATTCCTGAATATGTCATAAATCTTGACCTACCACCAAGTGAGAGATGGGTCCAGGTGGTACGTGACAAAAAAAATGAGGTAAGGAATATCACAGAAAGAATAAAGTATCTTTGTCTTCTCTGAGAGAGTTACGATTTAATTAATTTGAATTACCATGACTTATCCATAATATTAAAAATGACCCCCAAAATTAGGAGAAAAGCAATGTTTTTGCACATTGAAGTCAAACCATTTGATAAATTGGCAATTAGGATCAGTCATCTACAATATCCTCCATTTTGGTCCAGTCAAGAGCCTGTAAGCTAGTGATACTGGATATTCACTATATCTGCAGGTAATCCAGTGGGAACAATTATAAAGGAGTTTGTCTTCCTCAGTTATCCAGAGTAACATTGTAACATATGTAATTGGAATCCAAATGAATTTCCTGAGTAGTTGGTTTTGCAGAATGAGAGTCTGCAAGTGGGAAGAAGTTTCTAAAGTTGACCCCATCACAATGTGACAAAAGAGGCATTATGAGTAAGGATGACCAGGTAGGAGCAATATGGGTGCCTTCCTACATCAACCCTCGCACCCTCACTTTCCAGGTTGAAATGAGGCAGAGAAGGCGTAAATAGATTCCCACTTCAAAGCTTCTTTACTTACACAAAGTGAAGGTTCAAAGTGCCTCAGCAGTTTTGTAAATTGTACATTATTTATTGCACTTATTTATAACGTTTGATATATTTCCATTTAATTGGCTCTTGCATTCCATTCTGCTAACATAGGTTAATCCCTTGTCTTTTCTTACACTCTTACAGTTAAAGCTTGTAATAAAGACTATTAAAGATATTGTATTGACATTCATCCATAATGAGAAATTTGTAGCATCTATGGAGTCAAAAATAGTGAGTATATTTTCTATGTTTCATTTGGGGAAGAAATTGAACCAAGTGTAACATTCTAGCTAGTACTTATGAATGAAAGACCATGCCTGTAGATGGAGACTTATTAATAATTATATATGTGACCTGTTTAAGAATATAATCTCAACCAGTAAGTATAGTGTCTCTTCCTCCCAAAATAAGACTACTTTTCCAAGAAATCTTAATTATTTTTAATCGGCACAGTAAATTTTCCATACTGCATCAGAGTACAAGTCTCATTAGCAACCCAAATTTGCTAATTCTTTCTTGGAACATAAAAGAATAATCCAGTCTGAATATCTATTGGCGCATTATACCAACTAACAATAGTGGTACCAGGTTTCATTCTTCATTGGCCCAACCTAGAGTAGCCAAACAGAGTAGTCTGGGCATGTTCTATACAACAAAGTGGATCTTTTTCTAACTGAGACACAAAACTGAAACTTATTTATGGACAATTCCATTGATGAACTGTACATGCACAGTTGCACTCCAAAAAGAGGGTTTTTTGTAGAGGTAACAGGAAGATAGATGTAAAAAAAATGTGGAAAAAAATAAAATAACTGAAAACATTTTTTTGTATTCCATAAACTTTATATACCTGAAAATTTTAATGTCATTCAGTGTTCCAATATTTTAATATGGGTTCCCCTATTAGATTCTCCTGCTTCTATTGGTTTCAGTACAACTTACTCTGGAATTTATTTATTTATTTTTATTTTATTTATTTCGTCAAGCATGTATTTGATAACAGATGCAAGTATAAACATAATTATGAATACATGAAATGGATATGAATAAAAGGAAACATTAGGACAGAGACAGTAGGCATGCTGGTGCGCTTAAACACGTCCCTTACAGTTAAGACAATTAATTAGACAATTAGACAAAAACTAAGCAATTAGAAGGAATTGTCTAGTTGTTTCATTTTAAAACATGAGATTTAATTATTTGATGATCTCATCATTATTACTACCGTACTCCCAGCATGTGCAGTGTTATGGGAGTTAACATAATAACGGGGGTGATTAAAAAAGCAATAGCACTTAGACTTGTATACCGCTTCACAGTGCTTTACGTGGTTTCCAGAAAATCAGCATATCCCCCACCCCTCCCCAACCATGCAGGTCCTCATTTTACCAATCTTGAAAGATGGAAGACTGAGTCAACCTTGAACCGATCAGGATTGAAGGAATCAAACCCTTGGCAATGTGAGCAGAGTTAGCCTGCAATATTGCATTCTCTTCCATTTTCCTACTGTGGCATTTTCTCTTGAAACAGAAGTGAAGGCTCTTACTAAAGCAGTGCAATATGTTACTTTATAAAATAATACTTTATTGTTGGTTTGAGATGGTCTTCAACTGACTTGCTGGATTCAAAGAAAAAGACAAAACCATGTAGAATGTAGAACTTTCAGCAGTTTTTGTTTCCTTAGAAATAAAGTGTTCTCATATTTCTTTGGTTGACTTGTCCTTGAAAGTCCATAGCCAAATGACTGTCTTCATTGTCTTCAATAGGAGTTTTATTTTTCCTGTTCTTTATCATCCTTATGTGAACATTTTTCAGAGATTCAGACATTGCAGTCAATGAAATAACAATAAAAGAAGGATTGTATTGGAGTTTATAATTTTTCAGCAATTTCAGCTATTCTGAAATAAAAAGTGTTAGTCTTTTTCTTTCAAAAGAGAGCGAGAGAGAGGGAGAGAGAATAATTGCAGTACTTCTACCAATGAATGAAATTAAATTATATGAATGGTTCCTTAGATTTTATTATACTGGAATAGGCTATCTTTCCATGAGTGGTAGCTGTGCTTAACTTTCAAAATGATCCAAGAGCTGCAGTAGACAAACAGAAATAGAGTGGAAGAACGTTACAGATATGGCAAGGGATAGTATTTTTTGCAATGTTTGGTGAGTGGATTGAGAAGGGAATCATTGGTTTGTGTTAAATGTATTTTAGCTTAAAGTACAATGTTTATATTTCTTCCCTGAACCTGTGAGAAAAGACATGTGTAATCTTATCAGTAGAATAGCAGCTGCAGAAAAAGATGTTCAGGAGCCATAAGTTGCCTACTGCATATTACCCTGAATGAAATAAATAGTGCTTAAAAAAGAAAGTTGATTTTTTTTTTTTAGCATACATCGTTATAATTTGCCAAATCTAATTCATGGTTTCCTTTTAGGGTTGGTTATGCTCTACCCTTCCCTATCCTTTCAATGAAGAAATAAAAGGCATTGCTTCTGCTGTTGATGCTCCTTTAGGTAATTTCCATATTCCGGTAATATTTGACTTTCAAGTACAGAGGTCTTCAAACTTGGCAGCTTTAAGACTTGTGGACTTCAACTCCCAGAATTCTCCAGCCTTTCTATAGCAAAGCTGGCTGGAGAATTCTAGGAGTTGAAGTCCACAAGTCTTAAAGCTGCCAAGTTTGAAGACCTCTGCTCAAATATACTGCTCAAAAAACTAAAGGGAACACAAGCAGAAGACATCCGAGATCTGAATGAATGAAATGGCCTTATTAAATACTTTGTTCTTTACATACAGTAGTTTATACACTGCTCAAACAACTAAAGGGAACACAAAACTACTATATGTAACGAACAAAGTATTTAATCAGGCTATTTCATTCATTCAGATCTAGGATGTCTTCTGCTTGTGTTCCCTTTATTTTTTTGAGCAGGTTCCTTTGTTGCCTCATTTTAGCTATTCCATTAGCTAAAGTTCTGTGCTGAGGTTCCAGTAAGGGCATGGAACTTCAGTACCCAGGTGTACAATCTGCATGTACTAGAAAATAGAAAATAGGCATAAAACCAGATAATTAATTCAACAGAAGAAATGCTAAATCCATTAATTACTTCCATTAAATGTCAGTCAACAAACACTGAGTGGAATCTCAAGTGTGCATTATATTTTCTATAATTTTCATGCAAGAAGCATAATGTTTAAAGCAAGATTTAACTTCATGTATTGGTATATCTGATCTCCTTTATTCTATAACCTTTTCCCTTGTTTTTCAGAAATTGCAAAATGGGGTACTTTGTAATTCAGAAAGGCATGCTAGCTCTAGAAAGGCATGCTAGACAATTTATGAACAAGTGCAAATTAGACTTAACATAAGATAAGAAAGCTCATAAATTCTTTTATAAGCAGCTAAATACCGTGTGAGATAGCATCTTTTGTAGCGTCTAATGATTCTCAAAATAAGAGAAAGGAGTGACATAGATTTCTCGTATGCCTTTTCAACATTTTTGATAGTATATAAGTTATTTTTTGTTATTATTTTGCTACCTGTAATCTGGAGTCACCTGGCATTAGTGTTGCCAGATTATATTTCTTGCTTTGGTTTGTATACATTGTCTATATATTTTATTGACAATTCAATATTCTCTGCTTCTGCTCTCCTATTATGTAGGTGATGTTGTTCTGTTCAACATCTTCTATGAGATCTTCACGGTGTGCACATCCATAATAGCTGAAGACAAAACAGGTAGGCAATGCATAGCTATTGTGATTCATTTGAGAATGCAATCCCAAAACATGTGGAGCACCACTTGAAACACTATCGGCATTGACAAAATCACAACCAGTCGTTTGCAAAAGGCACCATATTTTTTTCAGTGCCATTGTAACTTCAAACATTCACTAAATGGATGGTTGTAATTTGAGAATTACTGTACTAAGGCAAGAAGGCCTGGTACTGTTCCTAGGCCTAAGGCCCAAAGGGTGTGAAGGGCCTCATCTCTTGGTTGTGTTGACAACCATCAATAGTGATATCTCCCTCAGCAGCTATTTATTTTAATTTTTGTATTTATGAGGAGAATTTGTTTTTAACTTACTTTATAATATTGTTTGCTGCCCCCAGAATTATTTGTTGAAATTGTTGGCCATCAAAATTGAATAAATAAATAATGATTAAACATCTTTTCTCTTCAAATTTGTTTTGCTTTGTTTTCCTTTTCAATCAGGAAAGTTATACCATGCTAGAAATCTTGATTTTGGACTGTTTCTTGGGTATGTAATAGCTGCAAGATTATTATACTTCTTTCTGAATGTTAGTATTATTTGTGTCTTCAGCATAGTGATGTTTTCCATTTTTCTTTAAGGCCATATCTTATTGCAATTACTTGACAATGCATATTAAATTTTCCATTTACATATGAACTGAAATTGAGGGTTAGTTTATATTTTAGGCCCTACATAGTACCTAGAATTTGATATCTAATAGCAAAAATATCAGTGCAAGTATTTGCAATTTCAAGGATGCTAAAAGCAAGGGTAATCAATTTATACATCTACTTAATGCTGGGTATAAAATTGGAAGGCCACCATAGTTTTTACAGTATATCCTGCTTGCATATGTATGTTTTTTTTAATGCATTGTCATCCTGTTTTGTTTTGATCTTAATAATTGACAAGGTACTAGGGAGTCCTGATCTTTCTTAAAGAGTTAGCTGAAGCTTTATGTTCTTCACAGCATAGAATTTTAAGATTTAGTGCTTGGAGTAAAATTCAGTGGGTGTTAATGAAAAACAAGACTGAATGGGATGAGGAGGCTGACAATGTATGCAAACCTTTCCATTAACTATTAAGATAGATGTTACACCTGACTAGTGGAGAAAAGAAAGTGACACACATGCTATATAGTAATTTTTTGACCAACAGGACAAGTTGTTGAATATATTATATTGATATAAACCCATTCAAAATATGATGGTTAGATGGTTAGCTCAAAGATGATGCTTAAAGTGACATACTAAGACTAAGGAGATGTAGATTCAAATCCTAATTCAGGCATGAAGATAATTGGTTATGTAGACCAATCACAATCTCCCAGTTCGGTTAGGAGAAAATTGTACCTTGGATCCTTACCAGTAACTTTGAATGCACTATTTATGAATCAAGGAACTTTAGAAGAAAGATTATTCTGTGATATTTCCAAATTAAGATTTATAGATTAGCCTATTGTGAAGATTGTCTAGAGTTGATACTATATCCCTGGTTCTCCTAAAAAAACACAGAGTGAAGCCAGAAAATATTGACTGATCTAGATCTTGAGATTTAGCCCTTGACCAGAAAGAGGAAAACTCCAATTTTCATAGCTATCACCAAAAGGTGAAACTCAGATGTTATATAGTGAGCAGCACATAGATTACTAAATAATTAGGTTTTTCTGTTCAGTGAAGCTGCTAGAAAGGACTCCATTTAGTTTTGAATATATATTTATTTTTTATATTTAATTGTCTTTCTCCCGTGTAGGTGGGATGTACAAAATAGTTCCTGGTATACAACGCAGAAGCTGAAGCCATTAATGGTATCATTGGATTTTCAGAAAAACAATAAAACAGTATTTAAATCTGCAAATTTTGCTGGCTATGTGGGAATGATATCTGGAGTTAAACAAGTAAGTGTCCATTTATCGATCTATCGATCTATATACTGTAAATGGCATTCTGATCTTAATACTACAGAAAGATCATAATTTATTACTCTCAACCTGAACATATTTAAACTTGGATTGGCAGGTGTCCAGTTTTTCTTTTTTGTGACTAACAGCCAAAGCCTGCCACAACTTGCAAAGCATAAAGCGTGCAAACTTTTACTATCTGCTCTTATTTTGCCTGTTTATTTATTGCAACATATATAAAAATCAATAATTTTACCTTTCATGCTTGAGTTCTGCAAATGCAACAGAGCAAATCAGACCAAATATTACATGACTGGAGAGATGAAGAGATTAATTTTGGCCTAAAACTTTCTTGGGTTGCATTTTTTGTTACATTCATGAAGTGTATTTATTTGACAGATAGATTGATTAGGAAATGAAATTTGTATCCTCCAAGTTTCTACAATCCTGGCTGCCACTGGAAGTGCTTCATGCACAGGTCTGAGGAGAAAACAAAATAGGCACACTTAACTTAAATGTTCTACAAATATATTTGCTACAGCTTGATGTTCTACAGTTGGGCAGTGAGATGGAAAAATGGTTCAATTGTTGAATATTCCTCTAAATGTCAGGCTTCCTCCAAATTCATTTTTCTTATTGAATCAGAAACCCCCTTCCCTGTTCTGAAGGATTATTTACATGAGTATTTTTGAAAGAAACTGTTCTGTCCCCCTTCCTCACACAGGCAAACGTAATACCAAGCATGCCTGCCAATATTTTATTAGGTAAACAGATTAGAATTCTTGGCAGACCAAAGTTTTGGCAGCAAACTGCTGAATGCCTGCCAAGACCATTTCCACTCTCATAAAGTAGAAGAGGACTTATCTTCAGTCCGTTCCAGGAGCAACAAATTATCCACAAGACAAGAGTTTAGTCAATGTTCAGTCCAAAATATATCCAAACCGAATTTCAGAGATCACGATGTGACTTGCAGGGTTTAACTTTGTCCGTCACAAAGCCTGAAGAGCAATCCCACCCACTTTTATTCCTGGTGGGGCGTGGCTCCGTGACTCAGCTCAATCTCTGGCCCTTCCACGCCTCTTCCGTTGCTGCGCATGCTTCTCCCTCCGATGCTGCCTGGGATCAAACCAGGATTCATCCTCCTCAATTCCTATCAATTGGTACTCCGATATGCCTTCCTCCTGGCATATCCCAGGCTGTTCCTCCTGGCCTTCAGATGGAACCTGAGGCATTGCTAGAAAGGAGGGTCCTGGAGAGGGAGGCCTTGTCAGTTCCTCCCAATCACCTTCTGAGTCCTCTTCCTCTGTTAGGACAGGCTCGGGAGTCGGGGTCACAACAGAAACATGAAATTTTCAATTTCTCTCTTTTCTCTTCTCTGGTAATCATGTCTTGTTTAACTGGTGTAACAAATCTCAGGATAGTTGACAGTGAGTTTATTTATTTATTTATTTATTGGTTCGATTTATATGCTGCCCTTTTCCAGAGACTCAGGGCAGCTTACAATGCATTAAGCAATAGCCTTCATACTTTTGTATATACCTGCTTAGTAGGGCTTTCGGCCCTCCCTAAGCGGTGTTCTTTTTTATACATAGTCATCTTATTCCAGTTAATGGCACAATCATTTTGCAGCCCCTGTGAAGGCACTGTGAGGCTCAAGCATCTGACTGTCCTCTGTCGTGAGAATTTCTAACTGGGTTCACAGTTTATTGCTTCAAGTTTATTGATGGTTTGGGATTGGCACATTCTTTGAACTGTGAACTTGTAAACAATGGCTTTGGGTTTTGTGCAGATTCAGTATTAAACAAGGCATGATTGGATTAACACGTTAATCGTGTTAATCCAGTGACGCTCTTGCACACAAACATATAATAAATATATTAAGGCATAATTTGCTTATTTAAGCAACGCTCATTGTCTGAGTTCTTCAGCTTGATAAATCAAACTGGTTTACAATTCATGGAGGTTGGCGTCAGAAACAAGCATCTACAGTATGATTTAATCCATTGTGTGAAAAGCTATGTACACAAGCATGGTGAACTGTGGTTTGCTTGTGCCTTATTGCATAATTTATAATTCATTGGGTTTGTGCATCATTGCAAGTCAGAACTCATTGCTTATGGTCACAAGGATGGATTCAACGTTTTATGCCATATAAAAGGATCACACAATCATTTAAAGCAGGGGTGCCCAACCTTGGCAGTTTTAAGATTTGTGGTCTTTAACTCCCAGAATTGGCGCTTGCCAATTCTGGGAGTTAAAGCTGGGGAATTCTGGGAGTTTAAGTCCTCAAGTCTTAAAGTTACTGAGGTTGGACACCCCTGATTTAAAGTGATTTATTAAAGGAATCATAGTGTATGTAAATAGTAGAGCCCAAAGCTCTGTAACGGGAAGTCTGCTAGTCATATTGGACTCCTTTATGGAAGAATCTTTATTAGATATGATACTTTAGATATGATACTTTTTATTCAAGTAACAGTTGCATTCATTGGCTTCTGTTTTAGGGGATTTTTACATTAACCATGAATGAGAGATTCAGTCTTGATGGAGGTTACATTGGTGAGTATCCCTAATGAACTGTTCTTGTCTAAAGAGAAAATATCAAGAGAGAGTCATTTTATTAAAAGATGAATCCTAAATCCCTCAGATTATCAATTATGTCTGATGTCAGGATTGAAGAGAAATAGCATTAAGTTAAGATGCAAAAGATGAGGTGTAATTGAATAGAATTAATGCTCTGAATCTTTTACAGGAGTCTTTGAGTGGCTTATTGGCAAGAGAGATGGTTGGTGGATGAGTTTTCTCACCAGAGCTGTGTTGGAAAACAGCACAAGGTAACGTCAGATGCTTAAGCAGTTCAAGATAATTAATCGTTTTGTAACTGCTGTAAAGTCCTTTCCTTTCCTTTCCTTTCCTTTCCTTTCCTTTCCTTTCCTTTCCTTTTCCTTTCCTTTCCTTTCCCTTCCTTTCCCTTCCTTTCCCTCCTTTCCTTCCTTTCCTTTCCTTTCCCTTCCTTTCCTTTCCTTTCCTTTCCTTTCCTTCCCTTTCCTTTCCTTCCTTTCCTTTCCTTTCCCTGCCTGCCTGCCTGCACTCTTTTCCATTTCTTTTATTTTTAAATTTCATTCTGTACAATTTCATGCTTATTTTTTATTTATGTGAAAATCTTTTATAAAAATTATTCAAAAGTTGCTTAGGCAGTTGGGCAGCAGATGTGACTATATATTAGTTTTGCAACTAATACAGTTTTTTTACATTTCTGTAAAGTTCTTGTTAATTGTGTATTTTTATCATCAGCTTTTATTGAAAAATTGGGTCAGGCACACAAGACAAGTTGTGAATCATTTTGCTTATGTAGATAATGATTGATTGTTAACAAATTTTTATCAACTCCTAGAAACCATATAAATAGATTTTCTCCATGATAGTCTATCTCTAACTGTAATCTTTCAGATTGCATTCAACAGCACTGTAGCAAAATCCATCAAGCTTGCTGCTAGTCTTCCTATCATGTTTCCCCGAAAATAAGACCCTGTCCTATATTTTTTTGAACCCTGAAATAAGCGCTTGGCCTTATTGCCATGCACTCAAAAGCCCAATTGGGCTTATTATCAGGGGATATCTTATTTTGGGGAAAACAGGGTAGAGTTCTCTTTCTTCCCATCTTTTCAAGCATTAGCAAATGCTTGAAGCATTCTCCAAAAAGCTAGGTTTTCACATAATGTGTCCAAAGTAGGATAATTTGATAGTTCAGTCACTTTGATAAATTTATTTTAATTCTAAGACTAGTTGTTCTACCTGTTGTCATATAAAATTCTACCTTTACATATAATTTTATTGTGCTTGACTTTTATTGCTAGAGCTTACAGATCTTTTGAATGTTTGCCTATCAAGGTTGAGTAATCAACATAGCACAGGTTATTAAAGTTTGTCAATTTTAAAACTACATTCTTCTTCATCTTCCAATCCAGCTCCCCTTAATAAATATTCAGTACAATGGTACCTCAGTACTCATCATTAATTGGTTCCAGGAGGTGCGATGAGTACCAAAAATGATGAGTACCAAACAAATTTTTCCCATAAGGAATAATGTAGTGAGTCATAAGGCAGCTGACGCTGACAACTTTTGCATTGAGTACGCAACAACGATGAGTATCAGGACAAAATTTTTTCGTCAAAATATGTTGAGTACCAAATTCAATAAGTTTCAAAGCAGTTGAGTACAAAGGTGCCACTGTATATAGGTTGGATGAATAAGGGGAAAGTTAAATTCCTTTGCCAACTTGGAGCCAGTCTTTCTTTTTTTTAAATTTGTTTTATTGAATTTTTACAATTAAACAATCATTATTCAACTCTTGTGCATGACTGTGACCATTTACATATCATCACACCAGTATTCACCTATACTCTATATATTTTTACTAAATCTATATTCTATTATTTTCCTTTTTTTCTATTTTTGAACCAATTATACCATTTCTCACATATTACATAAAAATCCAAGTCCATCAATTCTTTAAATTCAAATGTCATTTTGTCCATCTCGGCACAATCCAGTATCTTCAGAGGGTATATTTGAGCTTCTCCAACATTGTGCAAAGACCAATCTTGCCGCAGTTGTCATGTGTAGAATAATATATGTTGGTATTTCCTTTTCATTACAATTCTGGTGTGTATTCTATCTGGAAGCCTCTTACTTCTTGTATCCAACTATGTATTTTCATCCAATATTTTTTTGTTTCGGAGCATAACCACCATGTATGAAAGAAGGTACCTTGCTTTTGTCCACATTTCCAACAATTGGGATTTAAATTTGGATATATTTTTGCCAATCTAGAAGGTGACAAATACCAATGGTAAAGCATTTTATATTGATTTTCTTTATATTTTGCTGTCCTGGTTAGTTTATAATTTGTATTCCAAATTCCTTTGCCAATGCGGTCTGTTTCATTATGCTCTGTCTGAATTGTGGTTTCCTGACCTGTATATACTGTTAAATTTCTTGTGAGAACAATAAGATGTTCTGGGATTCCAATTTTTCTGAGCATATTCCACGACTTGATTTGAATAACACAGTAAAAGGCCTTTTTATAATCAATGAACCACATCGCATCTTCTTTTTCATATTCTTTGGCTTTCTCAATTATCTTACATGCATCAGCAATGATAACTTGTGTTCTTTAGCCTTTTCTAAAACCAGTTTGGACATCTGAAACCTCTTTTTCAATGAAGGACTATAATCAGATGATCCTAAGCATTGATGTATTTTTAGGACAATAGTGAATACAGCTGACACGGTTGGCTTGAGTCATATTTTCTGACTTGTACACAATCATATGTTGAGCTTGTGATCAAACTCTACTCCTTTTTATCCTGACTGATCTTCATTGCTGCCTCTGAATAGCAATATAATTGTTTATCATAAAGGAAGGGAAGAATAGGAAAAATCATCTTTCCCATTATTTAATTGGAAGAATAGGAAAAATCATCTTTCCCATTATTTAATTGGCAGTCGAAGAGCCACATTAGAGGCACACTAGGTCATAGGAACTCTAGTAGTAGATGGACTAGTGTTATCAAGAGAATCTACTGTTTGTATCCCTTGTGGCTTTCCTAGCATCAATTGCCATGGTTCTAATCCTTAAATTAGCCATCCTGTAACTATATCCTTCAAATACAGAAACTACCATTCTTAGAACTGACACTGAGAATGGCTGATATTTCTGGGAGATACCAAGTTTGGTAAAGCTATTTGAAAGTTTTTCAGTATCTCTTTGATTCTTTGATTCTTGCCTGTTTACTTAGGAATAATAAAATGCACCTTATCTTTTCCCGTTCTTTGTCTTTTGCAGTAGAACAATATGTCTCCATCTATCCATTTATTTATTCTTATATACTACTCTGTATGGTACATTCCCAAACTGGTCAGAGGTTATTTGATCCTTGGGTATAGGCATCTCTTCTCTCCCCACCGCCCCAAATCATGCCACTGAAACTTACAAATACTAATGACTTTTGGTAATCACTGAGATAACTTTTTCTCAATAATTTTTGCTGAGAAAACCAAGAGAAGGCCCATTAAATACCCCCTTTCATAGTCTTATGACTGCTGAAAATAATAGGGTGGGAGGATGGGTAGCACACACAGCCGCCACAAACATAGTTCCTATTCTTGCTGTATACAAAGCATTTTGAAAGGCCGCCTTTTGGTTATAATGTGCATGTCACGCCTGCTCCCTGTAATTATTGCATTGTTTCTCTTGTTGCATATAGTTATGAAGATGCAAAGGATAAATTGGCCAACACAAAGCTGCTGGCTCCAGCTTACTTCATACTAGGAGGAAACAAATCGGACGAGGGTTGCATTATTACACGTTCTCGAAGTGCTGCTTTAAACATTAAGAAGTAAGCATGGTCACTAAGGAAAATATCACTGTTGCCTATAATAGCATGTGTTAAAACAGCCGTGTTGATACTTACAATGCAATAAAGGTGGTTTTAGCCAGTTTTTGCATTTGTTTTCAGTCTCATTACATCAGCTGTGCTTTATTAGCTTTAACAGTTTTCTTTTTAAAGAAGAAATGTTTCTAACTTTATGAGAGATCTGTTTGGGATGCACTTTTAAGAAATAGCTTGAATTTAGCTGCTAATGTTTTAGAAATATTGGATCATAACTTTGGTAATATTTATCTTTTATTTCAAGTTTGGATGCAAAGAACGGCAACTGGTTTGTTGTAGAAACCAATTATGACCCCTGGAAGGCTCCACTTATCATAGATGACCGGAGGCACCCTGCAATGAATTGCTTGAATAAAACAGGTCAAGAGGTAATGCTGTGTAATATGAAATATAATTATGCAGAGAATTAAAGCTATTAATTTGATTCTCTTATGCAAGGGGGTGGAACAAGATGGAACTTAGAAGCACCATTAAAAAAACAGCTGAAATTTGTAAGTTGTTCCATATAGTCAACAAATGTAGCCCAACATAACCATGGTTGAGATTTCATATTTGCACTAAATCAAAATATGGCTTTTATTTTACTTATAGATCATAGTTTATAGTCCACAGTTCAATCCCAAAATACATATGTTTTCTTTTAGTTTGTTTTAGGGTAGTAAACTAGTTTTAAACTATAGTTTGTTACCTTATTGGCTGGAATTATAATTTAATGGCAATGCATGATTTATGAGTTTCTGACATGTTTTTGTGGAATGGCTGAACTTCTGAAACACGCAAGGGACAAAAGGGTGGGTTAGAAAGGAAAGGAAGTTTCAATAAACCACAAATTTAACTAGCCATGTCTATCTTGTATTAGGCATGGCTAGTTCTTGTCTTGTTTAACAAATAATTAGCCGCCTCTACGAATGCAAACAATATGGTTAATGGAAATAACTTTCATTTTAAAGTCAGCTAAAATACTTTGACACAGTAAACTGAACTAGTCACAAGCCTAGAGTTATTTATTTAATTCTACAGCTGGCAGGGTAGCAACATCTCAAAGCAAATTCTTGACTCTGCCTATGATGCAAGTCATTTAGAATGGGACACTTGTTGCTGAGATCGGAGATTGGTTAATAGTATTCTGTTCTACAGCTGCTCTAAAGATTAAAACAGAACTTTTAATTTTTGGTTTCAATCTTTACTCTTCCTTCCCTACCAGAAAATCGCATTATCAGGTTTATACAACGTTCTCTCCACAAAGCCTATCCTCAACAAGGTAACTTTTGTTTATTTTACTTTTATTTATACCTCACCTTTATTTTTTTATAAACAAGTCCAGGTGAGGAATATATCTAATAGTCCTCCTCATATTTTCCCCACAACAACTCTGTGAGGTGGGTTGGGCTGAGGGAGAGTGATTGGCCCAAAGTCATCCACACCCTGGCTAAGGTGGGAGGGGGGGGACTAGAACTCACTGTCTCCCAGTTGCTAGCTTGGTTCCTTAACAAAATTGGCTGTCTAAACTTATAACTCCTTGTTTGATGCATCCTAAAAGAATTACATTCATTCTTGTCCGTCTGCCTTTGAATTGTTCCATTTGCTTTTAAACTAAATATTGTTTTGAGCATTTCGGTTCTGCTTAACCCATTATGGGGTGATAGAATGGGAGACAGCAGAGCAGAGGGAGGGAGGGAGGGAGGGAGAGAGAGAGAGAGAGAGAGAGAGAGAGAGAGAGAGAGAGAGAGGAATCACATTGATTTGGGTCATTGATTGTCACTAAATTTCACAAGGATAAATCAATAAAAGGGACCTGTAAGTTTTAAAATTTTCTCCAGCTGCAGTTTATGTGTTCTTTGCCTTGACAGCTGTGTAACTCACGTTCATGCGTGCTTGCAGCCAAAGATCACTATATTCCATATAGCCAATCTCTTTGAAATGATGCAAAATCACTTTTTTTTTTTCACAATTGCGATAGTTCTACTTCTTGCAAAGATACAAATGCCACAAATCTAGTTGGGTTTATTGTTCAGTTGAATAATTGCTTTTGATTTTTTTTTTTTTTTTTTTTTTGGTGACATAATGGATGTTATTTGCTTAGAATAGTCATCTAGCACATGATCTGTTTTTTGAATTTGTGTAAGGTTATGTAACGGCAAGCAAATCTTCATAGTTTTTCTCAAGATTTTAACTCCAAGTGGTTCTAGCCCAAGGACACAATTTCTTTTTATAAAGTAAAAACTAGGCATTAAACTTGATTGTGACTATAAACAACAGTGCCATGAAAGCATAGTTAAATCGGGGCTTTGTTGTATTGTGACAAATCAGGTATATATCCATTTAATGTTTTGCTTATCTTACTAACAGACATATGATAAAGCACAGCAGCCCTAATGTAGCAAAAACATTGAAACAAAAGGGTTGTTGTTTTGAAAAGCATTTGCTTTTATCATATTGGCAAACTGACATTTTTATATGAAACTTTCCCCCTTATTTAGTTGACAGTCTCAACCACACTTTTAGAAGTTTCTGAAGGCCAAATAGAGACTTATCTGAGGGATTGTCCAGACCCCTGCAGTCCCTGGTGAGGGCCATGCAGCCTGCAGAATGCAACTCATGGAAGAGGATCCCATGCTGGGTGAACAATGGCAGATGTTTTCCATTGCCAGGAACCTCTTCGTCTTCAGTGTGTCTCCAGAGAAACCTGGATTTAAGTGCTTGCAATTCAACCAGCAAAATTAACTCAGTCTGCTTTCCAAATGTATACTTTTTCATTGTATGAACCTTAAACAGGGTTTGGGGCTTCTGCTTCTTCCTCCTTAACATCAGTTGATCCTTAGGCACAGTGTTACTAGAGAATTTCTTAAGGCAATATCTTATTGCAGTTTGCCCTATGTATCTTCACTCAGGAGTTAAGGCCCATTGTATTTGGTATGCAAGGTGTGCTTTAGGCAGGTGTGTGTGGGATAGTTTTAGGAGATGATGAGTTTGAACTGGTATTGTCCAATCCTTTGAAAAAACTCAAGTGTTTGCCTTCTCTTTGGCTGCCACCTACTTTGGTACATCAGTGTACCAAATGTTCTGGAGTTCTTACCTCCCTGTGCACCTGCAGACTTCCACCTTCTTCCAGGAGGAGAGAGCTATGAGAAAACCCAGCCCTGCCTCAGAGGAACAGCATGGCACTCCTTTCTGGTTAGCAAACATGCCTGGAGCTTTCCAAGGTGTTGCCTCTGACATTCTTCAAAGATTTTCAGTTAGTCCTGCACCTATGACTGTTTTTCATCTTCAGCCACAAGTTTTAAACCAGTTGCATATCTTAAAGTAGTAATTATGAGTGAAGCCATGTTGCTGTTTTCCATAAAATGTAATTGACTAAGATGGCAGATGAATAGGAGTTTTTGGGCAGTCTGGTGAGGCCACCCACGCCCTCTGCTCTCTCTCTCACTGCAGTGTGACCTCCAGTTGGATAAGTAGAGTAGAAAGAGTGTCAGGTTGAGACATATCAGTAAGTACAACGTGGTGGGTTCCAGGGCACTGTCTCAAGACTTGGTATGTTTTTAGTGGTACTACTTGCTAAAATATAGAGCCACCATCCCAGGATCACAACAAACTGAATGTTTCAGTTCTGTTAATTGGAATTAAAAATGTTAACATTAATATGTACTTGATAATTTTGCAATTAAAAAAATAAATTACATCGTGTCTTGTCTTATTGAAAGGAAGTGATATTGCACTGATAAACAGTGTGTTGCTGCAACTTCCAAATAACTTTTCTTTCAGTGTTTACTTGTGTAACATTTCTCATAAATTAAGCCTAGGATCCAGCTAATACATGAATCAGTTTTATTACTTGACTGATTAATAAATTAAGCTTGGTATCTTTTGATAATTTAAGAAATAGCCCTTTTAAAGCCGCCCATGCCCATATTTCATTGATTTGTTTGGTATCGGCAAACAATTCTATTATAGTTTGTATGAAGTTGAAGGGATGGGAAAGGCAGAGTAGCCTTCAAGGCATCTGTAAATGTTGAAAGTTTGGAGACTCTCCTGAAAGAAAATTGGATGTCTTTGACACACTGGTGCCTTACTCCCAGGCATGGGAGATTTCCTGGGTGAGGTAAGTAAATATTGGTACAGGAGAGAGCTTAATGTTTGAGGACTTAATGCCAAATAATCCAAATGATGTGAACTAACCTGATGCTATCTCATCTACAATTTTTATTTACTGCCTTAATGAGCAAGAATTTGCTTTCACCCAACAAAGCTTTTCTAAATGACTGAGATGTATTTCCATAGCATGTTTAACTTGCTCCACTTGCTGGCTTAACAGATCCCACTCTATTGCATTTTATAGCCTACACATACCATGAGTAGGATGTAAAATGAATATTTGCTCTTTGATCTTTTTAAAGATTCATTACATCTCATTAAAATTGTTAGATCAAGTCTTTCCAGTTGTGGTAAATTGTTATCTATTAATCAAGTAAATCTTTTAAAATCATGTTTTATCAGGCAAATAATGTTGCATTCCTGAGTGGGTAAGATATTCCACTTAAGCCTTTATATTTAAGAGCTGTGCTTAGCTCTGGTCAGTGACTGATATAATTCAAGGACCTTGAATTTATTTAGCATCTCTGCAAAGCAATTCTTCCTAGAGTGTTAAATTATAGATAGGTTTTATATCTGCATCTATTTGCACTCTTAAAACCTTGGGAGTGCACTCTGATGTGTTCCACAGCCATGCTGTTTGTGCATTGTGTATGCATCCCCCCCAAAAATCAATGTTCATTCAGAAGGAAGCAAAGACTGGCTACTCCCATTAGCTCCCTCCCTCCCTGAATTAAAAAGAATTCACTCAATTATATTCCTAAAAGTTGTGTTTCCTAAATGAGATGTCTCATTCTGTACATACGCTACCCAGTGAATTCCCAAAAATTTGTTAAATTTCATCTGTCTTTGAATTAAGCATGCCTAAATCTGCTGATTTCAACATTTCCCACACTGGTAGGACCAGTTTTGCTTTAGTTTAATTCTCAGGGCATCTTTTATCTGCAAACTTCAACTGGCTAAAGGGTTTACAGTATTCAACACAATGCCCAATCATGAGCTTATCCAATTTGCTACATCACTAAAACTGTCTTGGCTTGCACATTCTGCTATCCATAATCCATGGTTTACAATTAAGCATGGTTCTAAACACCCACACCTTTTTGGCTTAATGCAGTCAGTGATCTCCGCTTTTCTTGCCTAGAGATGTGGCAAGGGCCTTTATGCCTAGATAATTTAATACTTCCAAGGATATTATTGCAACATGGCAGGACAGCTTATATTCTTGTTGGCTTATTTCTTGCCTCTATACCCAGGTCCTGCTCCATTTTAAATAATGGAAATCAGAATTATCCCACAAAATTAAAAAGGCTAACTGTTCTAAGCCGGATACACAAATGAAGATTACTTTATTAACAAGCAGATGCAATTAGAAGGTAAAGAGCAGAGGTGGTATTCAGCAGGTTCTGATCAGTTTTGGAGAACCAGTAGCAGAAATTTTAAGTAGTTTGGAGAACCAGTAAACATTGCCTCTAATTGGCCCCGCCCCCATCTATTCTCTGCCTTCCGAGTCCCAGGTGATTGGGAGGAAATGGGGATTTTGCAGTAACCTTCCCCTGCCATGTCCACCAAGCCATGCCCACAGAACCGGTAGTAAAAAAATTTCTGAATCCCACCACTGGTAGAGATATCACCACCACCACTCATCTTCCACACTAGATCCAGCTAAATCAGTTTCCACTTGACTGCATAAAACAATGTCACCTTTTCCAAACTATGGTCTGCTTAATAGATTACACTGTATTGGTCTTTCAGATACACAGTAGATGTGTTGGAGCTATAGCCTATGTGGCAGAAGATGATGGCCAGTGTAGTTCAAGGCTCTAGGAAGCGTTCACTGCTAATGGAGCACCACAGCAGAGTATAGGTCAACCATAAACTTCTGGACCTCAAGTTACACACTGAAAAGGGTCTCCAGTTACACAAAACACTAGTCTGAAATAATGAAGGAAATAGCCAGTCAATTTTTAGGTACAACCATACTGAAACATGTTTCATCATACTGTAGTATATTAATAAGCCAAAACTGGTTAGGTTTGCAAATATCACTGGCTAACAAAAGATAATTCCTGGGATAACACAGCAGGCTTAATTTATCAGCAAACCTTTATGGCTTTGAAAACACTTTGAAAATTCTGCACTGTGAAGAATTAAAAAATAATAAACATAAAAAATATGTTGAAGACAGACTGTATGAAAAAGAAATCTATTCCATATTGTAATGTCAGGGCCCTTTTTGCATTTTGTAAGTAAACAGGTACTGTAATATAGAAATACTCTTTTTCAATATGGTAATGAAGGATCGTGCTTCAAAAGTGGGGAATTTTTTTCTGCTATAGCACTGGCATCAAACTCGATCACATCATGTGACATACTGTGATGTATCGCAACATTTGCCTTTGCAGAGCCGGGGTGGGCGTGGCATGCACGTGATGCATCCAGCCCACAGGCTGCCAGTTTGACAGGCCTGTGCTAGAGTGCCTATTTCTTCTGAAGTGAGGGAAATCCATCTAGGTAACAACACCCACTTCTTGTCTCCTAGACATTAAAAAAAAGGAAGAAATATAAAGAGCTTTTCTGACCCACAGGCCCAGGGAATGAGAAAGGAGGATTGAAATCTCAAATTATTGAGCTCTCTTAAGGAAGAAGTCATTACAGTATTGATCAGACAACTGAGCAATGCAAGCTCAAGGAAGCAACCTCCACCGGGGTGAAATCTACTTACCTTCCTTATCGGTTCGGAAGTGCATGTGCCCCACCCGCACGCTTGCATCACATGCACATGCAGACCCTCTGTGCATGTGCAAAACATTCTGCGCATGCGCAGAGGGTTAAAAACACATTACTTCCTGGTTAAAACCAGGAAGTAACAACACCTGGGCGGGTGGGTGGAGCCTTGCACCGCCATCGCTACCAGTTCTCTGAACAACCTGCCACAATCACTACCGGATCGCCCAATCCGGCCCAAACCGGGAGCATATCACCCCTGATCTCCATCAATACTTATTTAAACTTGAGACTGAATTGAGCTTTTATTTTATTCCTTTACAAAAACCTACTGAAGGTGATTTCAAAATGTAGTCACTTCTGCTGAATGCAGCCTTTCCAAATGGGGTATGAGAGATGAGTGGATGTGTGCATGTACATACGCCCCTGCTTGCTATACATTCACAATACTGCAGGCTATAAATTCTTAAGAGCTCTTTTGGGAGTAGCCACATATCCTTCTGCGCAGAGACTGGTATTCAACCTATTAAGTGAGCATCATAATTAGACCCTTTAAGAACTTGAACAAGGTAAAATTCCTTTAAGATCTAGTTATCTAAACTTTTACTATTATAGCAAATTCCCAGCCTGGAGTCCACCAAATGTTTATTACTACCATACTACCACTTTTCCTATTGCACCGAAGTTCATGATATTGGTAAGCCAGTGCACACTGTAGTGTAACGTATGTGTCATGTTGATTTGTAGAAAAATGATAGGGGGTACTCTACTGAAGAATGCTGACCTGGTGGCTAGCCATGCAGTTATGCTAAGCCATAAAAAGGATCAAAGCTTTCCAAGAGAATATATGTGCTGATGCTGTTTTCATCTCTACTGAATGCAACGTAATGGCTGGATCTCATTGCTAATTCTCTGGGAATTTGTCACACATTTTCCACTCATTTTCCTTGATCAGGGGTCTGCAACCTTAAACACTCAAAGAGCCATTTGGACCCATTTCCCACAGAAAACAACACTGGGAGCCACAAAGCCCTTCCCGTGCCTAACTATTTCTTGAGTGGCCACAGAACTAGCATATGTAGCTGAATTAAATGTTCTGTTTTCTTCTGAAACTTTCTTTTCTTGGATTTATCCATGGTTGGCCTACCAGGGGTTGAAAAGCTCAATAAATTGCGTGCTGGCGGGTGTCAGACATTGGCAGTTGTGATACATATTTTGAGTGACGGAGCCACAGCAGTGGGTGAAAGAGCCACATGTGGCTTCAGAGCCACAGATTGCTGACCCCTGCCCTTGATATATACATACTGTATTTTTTGGAGTACAAGACACACCTTTTTTCCCCAAAAAAAGAGGATGAAAATCTGGGTGCGTCTTATACTCCGAATGTAGCCCCACCCAGCCTCACAAACGGAGATTTTAAAGGCCAAATGAAGCCTCTGAAAGAAGCTTCAGGAAAAAAACCCTCTGAAAGGCTTTTATCTAAAATAATATGGCAAGCAGCAAAAGAAGAATCAGTAAAAGTTCTAACCAAACAAATCTGGAGAATGACAAAAATAACCAACAGATTGGAAGAGGTTAATCTTCATACCAATACCAAAGAAAAGAGACTTAACAGAGTACAGACAGTCCTTCAGAAAAAAAGCCTCTGAAAGAAGCTTCAGGAAAAAAGCCTTTTTTCCTGAAGCTCTGTTTCAGAGGCTTTCAGAGGCAGAAAAAAAAGTTTTTTTTTCCCCTGAAGCAGTGTTTCAGAGGCACAAAAAAAAAGCAAGGCACAGAGCTCACAACCAAGGAACCTGTTGCTAAAATTCACCTCTGGAAACAGCTGATTGGGGGTATTCTAGGAGGCAGATCCACCCACCGATCAGCTTTTTCCTTATTTTCCTCCCCAAAAACTAAGGTGCATCTTATACTCTGGTGCGTCTTATACTCTGAAAAATACAGCATTAATTTCTTAAATGAGACTTCAAAATATAAGTATTCATTTCTTAGTGAGACTTCTAGATGACTGTATTTTGCAATATTCTGCATCTTTGGTTCTGTGTTTATTTTCCAACAATCCCTACAAAGCCTGTAGATATTAATGGAAGACCATGGCATTTTTACCAAGTACCTGATTTTGGTTTCTATTGAGTGGAATGTTCTTGTTGCTACTCAAGTTTAAGCATAAACGAATACACACAGTCTTCTCAAAACAGAAGAATTTGTGCATTTGCACTTCTGAGTTGAGCTAAGACTAAACAAGGTACAATTAAATACTTAATATGTTAATCTTTAAAAGTATTCACTTCCCAACCCCAGGGATGTTTGTAGGCACTGCCCTTTTTGCCTTATAATACTTTGATCCACTCTGTGCATCATTCACTTGAATAGCAATAGACTTTTAAGGCAACATCTGATTTTACATAGTAGGATCAAACTGTGTTTACAAGGGGAAAAATTACTAATGATACATCAAAAGGAATACATTATTTCAAATACATTCTATCCAGGTTGGTAAGGCATCACTGGTATTTTCATAGAACAAAATTAGGCATTAGTGCTGTCCTGCACATTCATGGCAAGAAGGAATTTCATACTGTTGTAACAAAAATAACGTTCTCATCATTCCAATTTTGGGAACAGAGGACTCTGGATTTAGATATATTTTCACACAATATTTTATCACAAAATGAACAGTTGTATTCAGAAGAAACAGTTTCTAAAGGGTACAAAAAACCGGTGAAGAATTCTGAAGTGGTTGAAATAACGATATATTTAATATATTTAACTTTCCTTACATTTTCTGGGCTAGTCCATTTAATCAAAATATTTAATCGAAAAGAAGAAAGTATTGTATATACAACTGTTTATACACCATATGGAGACGGTGTAAAGGAGTAAGTTGGTCAGTTCTTACATACAAATACAAAGCTGAAATTGGTTTGGGATACTGTCCCAAAACTATGTCCACAGGCAATCACCTCAGTCATTTTGAGCTAAAGATTTATGATGACCAATGAAATGGTTGAGAGCACAATCATTAGAGATCTAATATCTGTTATAAGGACAAAGAATTATTGTGTTATATGTGCTAAGAGATTATTATTATTATGACCACTATTTAGAAAATTTTTATTTCAATCTGATCTTTTTACTATAGTTTTTATTACTCATTCTCTCTTTGCCCTGTAAATCTCTTTCTGATAAAATAATTATAGCTCAGTATAGTTTACACTGTAGTAAATTTGTCAGTTTTTAAGGTACCCCAATATGCAGGAAGAGCAAAACATTGCTCTGGTATTGCAAGAAGAGCAAAACATTGAAGAGCATCTTTGGATCAAGCCCATTATTGTATGATGAGAACTCAGTAACACTTTTATAAACAAGCTAGCAATAAACTGTTTTTAAAAATCAACACTTTTCCCTTGACTCTATTATTACTCATGGCTCATCTTAGCTTCATATAGCATTGTTCAAAATACACCTACATACAAGTCAAACTTTTTTTAAAACTACATGGTAAAATTGCTAAATCACAATAATAAAAACATAAGAACTGCAGCCAGGTTGAAAGTTAGCTGTTTGAACTTTTATGAGAAAAAATTAGCAAGCCTATTCTAAAAGGCAGTGTGTGAAAAACTACTTTACATTTTATACAGATTAGAACACATGAAACGTAGTAGTGATTTTCTATTTGCATTTATCAATGAATTAGGCCACAGAAACGTTCCAGAGGTCATTTTCATGCACTTTGAGCTCCAACAATCTCTGAAAAAGGAAAATAAAAAGTAACTATTTACCAACAATACAAAATACATCTTTGTACTGAAACCAGCTTTAACAAAGGTGTTTTGTAAACTACAGTCAACAAATATATATGATCAGACAACATGAGTTCGTTATTCTCATTGTGAAGATGAGAGTTTATTGTTCCCTACAATTAATACAAATCAATGTAAATAGGTAATAATTTTCGGTACATCAAGAAACAGTTTAATAATTCAATAATAGTAGAAAACAAAATAGATTATCACGATGCAAAATTTGTCCATCTAGAACAGAATGTTCTGGAAATTCTGGAAAGTTCCAGTCTCTCTCCTAAACATTCTTGACCCTCCTCCTAAGCAGGGTTTTGGGGGATAGTTCAAAAATTTCCAGAAGTAACTTCTTTAAACAGGCAGCATTTTGCAATGTTGAATTGTTTCTAGTTTGGAAATTATTAAATATATCTGGGAATAGTTTAATCTAGTGGTTAAGGTACCAAGCTAGAAAGCAGGAGACCATGAGTTTTATTCCCACCTTAGCCACAAAAGCCAGCTAGGTGACTTTGGGCCAGTCACTCTCTCTCAACCCAATTCACCTCACAAAGTTGTTGTTATGGGGAAAATAGGAGGAAGAAGGTGCATTGGGTATGTTCATCACTTTGAATTATTTGTAAAAATAACAAAGGCAGGCTATAAATAATTAAAAAACGAAAAAATGTGAAGGCCCAGAACGGAACATTCCAGAGTTCTCAGTGAATTTTGTACATTTCTAAGAAAGGATAGAACCTGTTCAACTAATTTTCACTTTGTTAACTGGTTCACAACCATAGCAAGACAAATGTAACTGTAAAATGTAAAATGTAACTGTTCTCGACTTGAGCTTGATTCCTGGTCATTTCACTATATAGTTCTGTTGGGCAATGATTCAGGAATGGTTTTTTATTGCCTTATTCTGGGAAGTATCTTTCACTTCCCAGTCTTGCCTTCAGCTCTGGTGTTTCTTGATGGTTTGCCACTCAAGTATAACAACCTCCTCTTTCTTTTTTAGGATAACTAAAGTCACCAAGCTATTATAGAGATATGCATATTATTTCAGTTAGGGTTAGGGTTAGGGTTAGGGTTAGCTTTAAGTCTGAATGCAGAACAAAACTAAAAGTATTTATGCAATTTTCCTAGTTCTAAAGTCTACAATCTGCATCAAGTAAACTAATTGTATCAGCAGGAGTAGGATAAGCAAAACTAAAGTAATCAAAGATTCTCACCAGGTTGCTTCAACATTTGAGGATCTCCTACTAATTCCTCACCCTGCCTTTCTGCTTCAGCTAGAATTTCTTCAGTGATACTATTTGTCTGAGACTCTGCCATCATTTTTTTCATTAGTTCTTCCTGAAAATGGATCACAAGAGTAATTCTCACAATTTACTAGTCTTGTCCACTTGTTCTACACCATGCTCTTAAAAATAACCTTTTTGCTTTGTATATTTCTTAGAATAACATTTACCTCTGAGTAGACTGCAAGTTTAAGCGGTATGTCTTCAAGTTTTACAAAGTCATCTTCATCAGATTTCTGACTCACATTTCCAGAACCAGTTTCCTATAGAGAGAATAGTTCTAATTTAATTATTTATCTGTAAAATGTATAACTTGACTTTCTTCCAAGAGCTCAAGGAGGTCCCCAAACATAATATATAATTTTATATATTATTTCATTAAAATAATTACTTATTGACCACTTCTTGTTATGAACAGATATAATCTTTCAGTAGAACAATGTAACTGAACTAAACTAAAACTAAAGAATAAAACTGAAATCCAAAAGAAGCATTCTAGGTAGACAATTCTCCAACCATGCATTCTTGAGGCTCATATCATATATTCATATTATATTTAAAAGACAAAAGCACTACATACATATTCATTAACCAATACAGGAGATTCTGTATCAGGACTGCCAACTACAGAGCTTTCAGGTGTTCCCGATGATGATTTTGAGTCTCCACATATTGCGTCTACAGCTTTGTTTTCATTTTCTGCTAATGGAGAGTTTGTTTTTTCAGTAGCTAATTTAATGTTGGCATTAAAATCTTCAGCAACTCTAACAACTAAGGACTGCTTTTCTTCTGTAAGATTAAGATACTGAGGTACAATAGCAGGTATATTTTGATCATCTGAAAAACAAACAATATTTGATTATGTTGCTTGCAAAGACTGGGGATTTTATAACAGTTTACACAAAAAAACCAACAGTTTGTGACTATGGAAAACATTTCAAAAGATTACATTAAAAGATACATGTATTTTATAGGAACGATCATGTTGAATAATTTAAAACTGATCTGGTATAAGTAACTCAAAACTTCAATATGCTGACTTCAGTTAGATATATTAAGACATAGACATATTGTTAAGATAGTCCAAGATTGCAGTCTTAGAGGCTGAAAGAATACACATTGTGTCATTTTGTCAATTAGTTTATAGTCTGAATCCAGACTGCACCAACAGTTCATGCTATATTACAAAATATTAAGACTTTGAATAATAAGCAAAAAATAATACTTGAACAATTTATATAGAAACAGCAGTCTACTTGTGGCCCGAAAATTATTAATATGAAGTTTCTAAGCAAAAACTTAATATAAATCAACTTGTTTTGTCCATCTTTCTCTTGTTCTCCTTCCGCTATTTAATTAATTTTCTTTGACCTATTTACTAGTTTTAATAAAGCCAAAATAAATGTAGATCTTATTAATGTTACTTACATTTTCAAATCTAAAAGCATGAAATCTTAAAATCCTACTCTGAAAAAGTAGGATACGTTTAATAAACTCTGAAGTAAGAGTGCTGCCACGCCATAGAATCCTTTGTGTTCTGTTTAGTAAGCGTAAAGTATTCATAAAATAAGCACTGATGAGTAATACCTAACTTTTATTTAACTTCCGTATAATTAACATAAGAGAAAACAATTATTTTTATGAGTGCATTTCTGTATTTCAATAGAATATATCTTTCTAATCATCAAAACACTTGTGAATTAATTCTACTCCGGCCCAAACCAAGCATCATCTAATTGCACAAAAATTTCAGATGATTTATCTTTTTTCCTAAGAACAAAAAATACCTTGTAAATAGGTTTTTCTATATTCATTTTACCTTTAGTATTTACAGAGTCTTGTTCAGAAGATAAACTTTGACACACATTTGGATTTTCTGATATGGACTGTGAAATCTGTGACAAAATAAATTTATTTACTATTTTGACTCATTTAAACATTAATTATTTCGTATTAATTAAAGCTCCAATCTTATCATGAAACATATGAAGAATCTTAAATTCAGTGTTAATAGTAATGTTCTGCTTCAACTAATTTAGCAAGCAGGAGAATATTCATTCATTTAAAACCATTTTCTAATACATTACATTATTACCGATTAAAAATCCCCATCAAACTTCCAGTCTTCTTGTTTGAAAAGCTATTGTATTCTTTCTTAGTAACTTTAAATTTTACAGTTTTACCACAGTTTTACCACTATAGAATAGTTCTAGATTTTCTAAATAATTATGTTAATAAATCTTTCCAAAGAATGAAAACCTGTCTAGCATCAACACATACTCATTCTCTCAATACCTGTTCTTCTTCGTTTTCAGCTGTAGTTTCATTATTTGCCTGGAGGGAGGTTTGAACATCTACAGGTCCTTCTTCAAATTCATCCATTTCTTCGTCTTCATTTTCATCTTCTCCACTTCCATAATTAGTGAGAGCCTGAGTTTCTGCTTTAGATAAGCCTAGAATGTGTGAAATATACTCCAAACATAAAACAGACCACAATGACTAAATACATACCCAGAAACACAAATATTAAAAGCCTTGGGTTGTTCTTTACCCCAGTGTGAGTTTAGAATAGTCTAAAGCATGGGTGTCACACTCGCCGTGTCACATTGCCGTCACGTGACACAGAGAGACACAGCACGTTTTGCAATGTTTTTCCCATTCGTGGAGCTGGGGTGTATGTGGCCTGCATGTGACGCATCTGGCCTGCGGGCTGCCAGTTTGACACCCCTGGTCTAAAGGGATATAGAACATTCCAAAGTCCTCTGAAATGGTCTGTTTCCAGTTTAAATTCTGAAAATCCTAAATCTTCTGTTTCAAAATAAACTACCAAGAGATATTAAACAGTGGAGAAGGAATTACTTGGGCTCAAGAAATACAAATCAAAGACTACTTTGAAGCATAGAACTACTATTTGAGTCTTTAGATTCTAGCCTTGATTCTACAAATGTAATTATGCAAAATATTTTAGACACTGAATAGTGAGTAAGGCTAAAGCTGTGCATCATAGATGGATATCTAACGGCATAATTTTATGTTTATTTTAATTATCCAGAATGTGCAATATAGCATACTCTCAACTAAGTACAGACTGGATGGAAGTCAAAGCCTATTATACAAAGAAGCTACAAATGTTCAGCAATAATGGTATGTGCAGTACAATATTAAAAATGAATGTAAGTGTATTTCATATCCTATTGGAGACACAAGAGTGAAAGAATGCTGTGGCAACAGTTCTTTTCATGCATGTAATCACCTTTGGAATGTAAGTCTACCACTGTTGAACCAGGCTCAAGGGCCAATCTAGTCATCATAACTTTAGTTTAGACTAGCATCTATCGCATTTCATCTTAAACATAATTCAGGCTCAATAGGTGTAATAATCTATCTGATACATTTAACAATTGGATTGACAAACATGTGAATACATTTATCTATATTTATTTATTTAGCACACAGCAATTTATCTATAACAAGCTAGAAACAGAAGAGGACAGAATTAGTGATCTTTCATTCCACTAACGCAGATGCTTGATTACATGAAATTATAATCAAAACCATTAAAGTTGCTTACTTATGGAGACTGGACAATTTTCACTCTCTTCTTCCTGATCAGAAGGATCTGATCTTGTACTGATTGGAATTTCTCTGCTGAATATTGCAGGTTCATGAACTTGCTTAATAGTTTCAGTTTCATCTTTGTCCTAGAAATAAACAAAATTATTGTTATACAGAATAAAAGAGCTTTAATTGTTTAAGATTTCTTTTTAGTGGGGAAAAAAAGGATGAATCCTATAATGTCTATTCTATAAAAGATTTTACAATTCTGCTCAAATTTATCACCTCTTCAAATACCACTTGGGGGGGGGAGAGATCTTGGAGTAAAGAATATGAAAACTCCTTAATGTGAAAGAACCTATTCAGCAACTATTATCATTGCTTATGAACCTCCAAGAAATATCTAGTTTGACTGCTGCTCAAAAACAATTTAGTTTAATTTTGCTGGCCACTCTCACTATTAAAAAATTAATCAATAAAAGCCCCAGCATCACCCCAAGTTAGAACAACCTCCTAAGCGCATTTCTACATGAATGTATGAGTATTTGTGTTTGTGTGTATAGGATTAATAACTTCTCTGATCATTTGAGATAAATATTAAAAAGTTTGTTTATCTTTAAAAATTAATATAGTATTCATCAGAAATGATAAAACACCTTCAATTACAAAATCTGCAAAAATAAAGAAATAGAGGACATATTCGCCATTGCTTGAAAATTCCCTTACTTTGTCTTCATCAATATCTTCAGTAGATGAACATACTCCTTCTTCAAGTGATTTTTTTACCTAATAAATAGAAATTTGAAAGAATACTGGCTTCTGTTCAAACTAAATACCAACAACCAGATAAGATGGAAATATATAAATGAATTCTGAGCCATATATTCATTTTGCTGTGATTTTCTTTTCAGTTGGTAACTATTAAAGTATTACAATATTGTTTAACTAGATGTTTTAGTTTTTTGCAGCTTTCCCTATTAGAACTGGCTATTAGATTGGCTGAACACTTTCTCTGCAGGCTCTGGATTGGTATGACAAAGATATAGTTGAGTGGTTAAATTTCCTTACAACTTAAAAATATAAAGGTCAGATGATTCAAATCCTATTGGGATGCTAATATTTTCAAACTCCTTGTCTTATGTCCAAGACAAAGGCAGAGTGAAACCTTAATGAATTGTAATAAATTAAAAAACTAAGGAACAAAGAACCATTCTATTCTTCTACTGTTCTACAAATATACTAAACTGAAGAATTTAAAGTACAAAGAACTGTCATAAATAACAGGATGTGGTCATATTATAGCAAGCTAAAGTTTTCATGGTAAAGACTCTGATACTGTTTGATATTAGAACAGAAAAATTTCTGCATCCTTTGACATCTGCAGTCTTACTAGTGACAAATAAAATAAAGCAAAATATACAACCTTCCTCAAAATTCATGAACACTCATTTCCAAAATATGCCATTTGTTTTCATTATTGCATACAGAAAGAAAAATGTCATTTATTAAGAATGTAAAATATGGTTTAATTTTGAAGCTAACTTACTTTCTAAGCTGAACAAAAATTCTCAAATAGAGGCTCTTAATAAATTCTTATTTATTATCAGATTAGCCCCCATCAGCCTCAGTCATTGTTTTTGGTGTTTGGAAACAATGGGAGCTACAAATGAAAATATCTGAGACCAAAACAAGTGGAAAAAATTGAATAGTTCATAACTGAATATCATTTGAGCTCAGGAAGAATACCGACAGTAAGAGAATGCATAGGAAAATATCAAAATTGAAATTTAACAGAATTTGAAATATATTAATATATCTACATTACATGAAACAAAATTTTATATTGGCCTTTTTAATATAAGATTGTGCTATTCCACCTACTTCTATTTTTGGTTTACATTTTTGCTTTGCTGTCAGACTGTTATTATCCAAGTCTTGCATGAGTTTAAAAAAGGCTAATTCATTGAATAAGACTTCAGAAATCTCCACAAGAAGGTCCTCCCCACAATCCTTTAACTTTTTACCAGCAAATTTTGCCAGTGAATCCTGTCCAAAAAAGAGAAAAGAAAAGAAAAGAAAAAAGGTTTAATATATCTATTATGTTTAACTTTTATTCTTTCCCGCCTCCTGATTATATTCAAGGTGGCTGACACAGCATTATTCAACTTTACTTCATAAATTAACATATTAGCTCGAAGGCTTAGCTAAGTTCACTGAATGAGTTTATGGGTAAGCAAGGTTCTAAGGGATGTAGCATTTTATTCTAAAGCAAAACAGACAAGAATTTGGATTAAGTTCTCCCCCATGTTTCTACTGTGATAGATACTACTTTTTCCAAATATTTTCTGATTGTATATTCCTTGTTTGATTAATTAATTAATGCGCCAATTTCTAAAGCAAAAATAGAAGGCATGATTGACAAGTGCTCCCGAAGAAGCTCTGTCAAAAGAAATGAGAGTTACATCACAATCCTTCTGACAGACTTTTCTACTTAAACTAACATTAAAAAATATAAAAAGGACTTGGACAATTCTCATTTTTAACCACTGAAGTAACTTTTCAAATGATTTATCAAAAGTTTCATTAAAATATTCATTTTCTCACACTGTAAAGATGAGTATATTTTAAGTGTCAGCATTTACAAATCAGACAAATGCTATGGATTGCACTTTCCATACTTATACTTGAGTTGCCAGATTATTTAAGATCTCTTTCATATTAATTTTTCAAGAAATTATAAAGCACTTAGCTTTGATTCAGTAGCTTAAGTGCTATATAAACAGATTTACTGAAGTGGTAAAAAAACAACTGCTATTATTGGCAGAAACATTCACTTCAGAATCAAGGTAAAATAATATTTCCAAAGCATTACCAGCACCATAGTGATTCTGAAAATAATCCTTATTTTTACCGAGTTCACAAATTGTATACTTGCCTGCAAAATGCTACCAAGTTGCTTATGAAATATCTTGACAAATTCTTTGCTTTCATCATTTTGTTGAGTAAGGGTTAAGACCATACGTTTTACAGCAGTCAAGAGTTGGGAAGTACATATTTCATCCATGTGTTCCTAGAAAGAATTCAGATTAAGTTTTATTTAAGCTAAGGATGTATGTATGAAAAAAGTAATTTAGTTTACATAACTTGATTATAATTTGCATATAAATAGAGATAAGAAAAAGATCAGAACTCAGTCAATCAGGGGCTTCTTTAGAAAATACAGAATAGGAAGAAATATTCTAATTTTGGTAAGAAACACTTTTACTTTGAATATGGGATAAGTGAAGCACCACCTTCTCTACAGAGGAAATCAGCTGCTTCTTAAGAAAAATCTAGCTACAAGTTTCTGTAAGAGCAAATTCTTATTTTCTAACTGGCACTTACTGAAATCAACATTATAATACCTTCAGAAATGGAATAACTTCTTTCATAATTGCTTTAATTTGTCGATCCAGCTGCTGAGTATCTATTCGGGGGCAAGGAATAGAAGATACTTCAGTAGTCTGTGGTGCAGAATGGCTTTCAACTGCATCTGAACCTTTAAAAAAGTATGTTAATATTAATACTTTTTCCTCTCAAAAAAAATTTCAATATAAGTAAAAATTTCTGGATCTTTGATTACATAAATTATAAGTAAGCATACTAAAGAATAAAAAGTTCAATATAACAAGTGTATAGTCCCTGCCTTTTTTACACTAATTATATACAGTAAATACCAAAACATTTACATTCAAAAATCAATGCTAATATAGCAGATAATACCCTGAAATATGCAACAAATTAATACCTTCCAATTTAGAAGAAGGAGCAGTCTGAAGATTACTACAGCAACCATCCTCGGACTCAAGATTACCCTCAGCAGCTATTTTCATCCGTTCATATTCTCTCATTCTAGCCAATGCTTGGTCTAAATGAATCACAGTGTTGCCTATATATTGGCAAGAAAATCATTTAAAATAAATCTTTTGGCACTGAAAATCAAATATTACCAGGTGCAAATTAAACATAGAACTGGAAAAAGAGGGACCAAGATTATTCTTAAGTATACCTGCCATTAAAAAACTACAATTAGGATAATCGGGACTTAATGACTGAACGCATGAAGAAGCTAACTACTATGGAGATTTATAATACTCTGAAGTTAATGCCTAACAGAAGGAATAATATTTTGCTCTATATATTAACAGTATTATGTTCTTTAATCTGTAACAATGGGTACAAATTCCAAGTCACTCCATTAGGTATAAAATGTATTTTCATAAAGCTGTGGCACTGCTCTATATCCAAAGCCAAACTCCTCTGGATAATTCTTGCTTAATTATTTGAGAAATAGAATGTGATAACAATCACAGTTCTTTTCTTTTTTTGAATGCTAAGACTAAAAGAGAATTTCAAGTTTGAAAAAGGGACAACCTGCACCAAAATGGACTGATCATTAAGTCTGATCGTTAAGTGACTGATCATTGTCTAATCGATATCTAGTTGATTGTTCTGGTCATGAAAATAACAAGAACAGGTGATCCACCTTTAACAACCACTTATTCTGCAGCTGTTCAAACTTGCAACATAACGTTGCAAGTTCTGGCTGGTGCTGTGCCCTTGTGGTCAAGTGATCAGAATCGGTACTTGGCAACTGGTCCAGTTTTCTAATTATTGCAGCATTATACAATCACATTAGAACAATTTGTGACTTTTCCTGCCAGCTTCCTATAAGTAAAGTCAATGGAAAATGGCAGGAAGTCAAAAGTCACAATCATGTGAGGTCATAGCTTAATGATCTGCACAATCCTTACCTATCAACAGTACCAGCAACAGAAATTGCTGAAGCCACATGTGACATTGCACTTTGTGCTGCTGCTTCACCTAGCAATGGAAATTCTGATCCCAGTTATAATTAATTGAGGACTATCTGTACTCCAATGTCAATGAATTGCAAACTGCAATTCTTAGGTTGGTGCTTACCAAGATCATCAGTAGCAAATGGTTCAAAATTTGAAGATGTAGATCTAGTACTGCCATTGTCTCTATCATTTTGTTCAGATTCTCTGCAAGCACCTTGATCAAAATTCTTTGCAAATGTCTCCTTAAAAAAGACAACACAAAAATTTGGCAATGCTTTCCCATAATCAATCATCTTTTTACAATTTTATACATTACCGTTCCAGAATTTTAAGTAAGATTATTTTAAAATGGATTACTAAATTTGATTCCCTGCAGGTATACTGACTTGTTAGCTAGGAATTATAGAAATTGAAGTGACATGCATATACAGTGACTGGGGAAGATAGTAAATGTGTTCAATAAGATCAAGCCTCCAACCATTTGCATAAATTGAACATATATGTGTGTGTGTTTGTGCGTGAGAGAGAGGGGGTGGGAGGGAGGAATGGCTAGAAAGAGAACAGCAGTATACCCCCTCCTACCAAAAAGCTGCTAGTAAAGAATATGACTATAATTCAGGGGTGTCAAATTCAAGGCCCGCGGGCTGGATCTTGCCTCTGCATCCCAGCACCCATCCGGTATTCATCTGGCTAGCGTCATTGCAGCAAACACCAAACAGCCTGGTCAGCTTCAGCACCTTATTGCAGCCCCAGCACATGGCTCATCAGGGCTCCGCTCCATTGCGCCCACTACCAGTCAGCTGAGCTGAGCTGCTGCCGCCGGGCAATGCTGGAGTCTTCACTGCTGATCAGCTGATTGGCAGTTGGATCGGCCTCCTGGCTGTTCTAGGCGGGGGTGGTGTCACTGCTGCCACTGCCAATTGCCACCACCGCTGTTCTGGGAGGGCGCTCCACTGATCAGCTGCTTGGCAGTGAATGCCCCAGTGTTCCCTGGCAGCAGCAGTGACAGGCAGCAATGGTGGCAAATGCTGCCACCACACCAACCCCCTTCCCCCCGCTGCAATATTCGTTCTATAAGATGCACAGATATTTCCACTTACTTTTTTGGGGTAAGTGTCTTATAGTGTGAAAAATATGGTAACTCAGTAAAGTGGACAATTTAATTGTTCAATGAATTTTATGCTAAAAACTAAAACAAAAAATACACCTTTATTAAGTCAAAAATCAAACTTGATCTTAAAATATCCCAAGGTTTACATAACTTACATCATCAGTGGTTGCAAGACTTTCGCTGGGAGTAAGCTCTGAATTTGATCCTATCCAGGCATTTGAGTTCAGTTGCTTTGGACATTCTCCTCTCATATTATCTTCAGATGCATGCCTGGTCACTATGTCCTATGTAAAGCAATAATTTTTGGCAGAAATTTATTTTTCAGAAATTAAAAAAAAAAATTTAAAAAGGCAACCTCAAATCACAATTTTCTAAGTACCTGTAAAGCATACAGTGCTCTTTGCCTCAAATAATCTGTATTTAGCATCTGGAGTTCATGGAAAAGTTCAATTAGAAAATGAGGACGAGATTCATTTTGAGATATCAAAGTAGCCACTTCAGAATAAATGGTGTCTCGTAAAGCTTCAAACATAGAAAGGTCACTGCCTGTTTCTGCAGAAAAATAGACAGAAATGTTATCTTAATATTAATTTTTTATTAAAACAAAAGTTTTGAGGAGAATATATAGCACAGTTGTGGTATGGTCACACCTTCTAGGAAGAAGGCAAATTCTTCAGCTTGAAAGGAAATGAGATATTCCTGTTCAATGGTTAATGGTATTCTTTGCAGGATACTACCCTAGAGTTCCCTGATCTTGGTGAGGCAGTTGCTAAAAATATGAAAAGTCCTTACATGTGAAGGGAATATAGAGCATGCCAAATATGATCCAAGTCATTTTGTACTTAATTTACATTTCTAAAATAAATCAATTTCTTCACATCTCTTTGCAGAACTAAAATTTCAGAAAAAGTCACACCATAGACCCTGACACATGATTAACCACAATTAGATACATTCTCCCAGTCACTTGTGAATCTTATTTTAAACACAGAATTAAGTTCAATAAGAATTCTCCAATTTAATACTGAAATCCCAACTTCATGCAGATGTTTAACATACCACATTACCAAAGAGTGGATTTGTGATAAGGAATGATATTTGAGCTCAGGATCCATGTTCTGATCTCCAAATAATGTTTTCAATTTATTTACAAATATCTCAAACATTTTTCCCCATATCCTACTATCAAGTCACTTTTATTTATTATGTATAAATGTGTGAATTTCTAAAATGATAGCATAGTCATAAATTATTATATACATCACCTATCACCTGTAAACTACATCAGAGTGCCAAATCATTCCTGACATTTATGGACCTAATCAGTTTCTTTACTTTATGTCTTTGTCATGGCTCTGAAGAAGTAGGCAGCTGTCTATATTTTACACTATAATTTTTTATTCAAGATCTCAAATTGTCAAGATCTCAAATTGTTGATTTTATCTGTCCTTGAATTCTGATTAGTTCAATTTTATAGACATCCAATGATGAATTTTGGCAAGTACAATTCTAAACATTAATTCCTTCAGGTCCTTCTTTTTTTTTAATGATAAAAGTCTTAACTCTATTCCACTTGACCCACAAGCTGTATTTTCTTGCAGCTAAGACTTACTGTGTTTCCCCAAAAATAAGACCCAGTCTTTATGGGGGGGAGGGGTGACAAAATAGGCACTCGGGCTTATTTTCAGGGATGTCTTATTTTTTTGACGTGCAGGAGGCTGTGAACGTGGGGGTCAAGGGAGTGGGAGCACAGCTACTGGTGGCCCCCTCTCCGTCCCACTGTCTGCTTGCCAGCAGCCACAACAGGCCAAGCTCTCAGCACACCCCAGCCTCCACCCACCCTGCCTGCTGCTGGAAGGCAAAGCAGGTGCAGAGCTACCACAGGCGACCAGGGGCAGCCATAGGCCTAGCTCGCACAGCCGGCACGAGAGCTGCAGCGCCCACCAGGACCAGGGTACGGCACCTGCAGCACCAAGTATGCATGCAGCCTAGTGCTCAGCAGTCCAAATACTTGACAATGCAGGTTGCTGCCTATGAGGCACCCAAATACTTTTCGCCCAGAGGGAGACCATGCTCTGGGGAAAAAGTGTATAGCAGAGCCAGGCAGAGGCAGAGGCAGAGGCGATCTCAATGCCCATCTTCCAGGTTACCAGTAGAAACAACACACAGCCTCTCCCAGTAAAGATAATTGCAGGCAATGCTGTCCCTTTCAAGCTATCAATTCTCATTCTCTCTCTCCTTCTCTCTCTCTCTCTCTCTCTCTCTCTCTCTCTGTGTGTGTGTGTGTGTGTGTGTGTGTGAGGGAAGGAGGGAGGGAGGGAGGGAGGGAGGGAGAGAGAGAGGGGGGAGGGGAACCGGGTAAGGGGACCGAGTCTCCCCCACCCAGAAGTAACATGCAGCCTCTCCCAGTAATGAGAATTGCAGGCATTTGCCAGCAGACTCATCACTGAAACTACATATTAATATCTATAGCTATGTTGCATAATGTTTGGATTTTCAAATGGTCATATAATTAGATGGTCTTAAGGTACAAATAGTTTATAATAATAAACTATCATTATTTACTCTAGCTTATATTTTTTTGGAAGTTAGTAGCTACTCATGATTGATGAAGAAAAATAGAAAAAAATGGTTACATTCTGGCTATCTCAAGAAATAGCTACATATGCCAGATTTACTGGTATTTCTAATATAAATGATACTACTTATATCCTGCCATAAAAACCTTTCATATCTGCAGTATCTGCCTCATGATCTTTTAGTAATAATACCTATTCAACTAAGAAGTAGATAAAAAAATTTCAGTGGTATGTAGAAGCCATCTGAAGTAATGAAAGGCATATTCAACAATTAAATAAGCAAATAAAAAACAAAAAAGTTTTAAAAAATGAAGGCAAGTAAGTTTAGAAGCTAAGCAGCTAGTGCATTACCTGGTGCTTGTAAGCATGCATTTCTGTTAGACTGCTGCAGTATTCTCCTAGCATGTGCTGCAGGAAAGGTGCGGGTGGGAAGGACAGACAGTGATAAACACAAAATGTGTATCAGAAATAAAGGCAAGGCCTAGTGAAATAATGGGAGAATGTCTACTTAGTAATAGAAATTATTTTTTAAAACTTCACTTGGTAACCTTTTCATTCCAGATAAGGGAAAAAAGTATCAGATTCAAAAAGCGTTTTTGAAAAATACATGACTTTGCAATGGTGCCCATTACACAATTCTAGTTGAAACCAATTTGTTGTCAAATGAAGTAAAAATAAATACATTCTATTTAAATGTAATTTCAACATTAAAATTATCTCCCATAATTTCAAAAAGCCAAAAAGAAGAAGAAACAGATAAACATTTCTTCCTTATTGGTAAAAAGAAAAACTGGCCCTAAATCATAGTTTGTATTATGGGTATGAGCCAGTCTCTAGCCTCCTGGGTCACACGCTTGTTTTCTCTCCTCTTCCATGGTAGCTATAAAATTACATGCTTTTGCTTTGGATTTACAAGTTTTTAATGAATTATGCAAGCTATAAACTACAGTACCGATAAAAATCATTTGGTAGGGGTAGCCTTCATAAATGGTACTTTACTGTCACTAGAATTAAAGCGTGTCTCTGTTTGAGACAAATCCTGAATAACATAGGAAGTTAATCTAATCTAAATATGTGGCTGAATAAAAAAGAATGCATTTGATTAAAAAAACCAACTGTAAAGCTACAAAATGATCTAAGGTTTTCCAGTGCTGCAAGAAATCCTACTGTTTCTATTACTTCATAAATTAGGTGAGAAAAGGCAATAAGGAAAGGAGTAGTCTGGTAACTAGTCTATTTCGCAATTAATGGGACAATACATTCAAAAATGTATACAGTAGTACCTTGCTACTCAACTGCTTTGAAACTCATTGAATCATTGAAACTCATTTCATTGATATGAAAATGTTGTCCTGGTACTCATTGTTTGTTTGGTATTCAACAAATAATCTAGAACTTATTGGCGTTGGCTGCCTTGTAGCTCACTATATTATTCGTTATGGGAAAATTTTGTTAGGTACTCATCGCACCTCTTGGAACCAATTAACAATGAATACCGAGATTCAAGAGAACTTGAAGAGCTGTCTCAGGAAAGAGGATACAGATCCATTATTCCCGAGGTAAGACAAGAACGAATGGGTGGAAACTTTATAAAGAAAGATCAAAGCTTGAAATAAGGAAGAATTTCCTGATGGTGGGAATTATTAAGCAGTGGAACACTGCCCTCTGGAGTTCTGAGTGTTCCATCACTGGAGTTTTCAAGCTAATGTTATAGACAACCATTTTCTTGGGTAGGTTTGAGTTATTTCTCTGGAACTGAGAAAGAGATAATGCAATGGAAATCTTGATTCTATCATAATTCTGTAATGTATCCGTAAATTTCATTCCATTCTATTACAAACAGGTCTTAGTATGTTTTTCCCTAATTGAAGAATATATTTTCCTAAAGCATCAAATTAGGCACTAAGCCGATTTCTGTGACCTGTTCAGGCTCCATGGCAAAATCAGCCACATTTTCTTTGGATGCGAACAATGCAGCAACTGAGGTAAATCAAAAACAAAAGCAATGGGCTCTGAGATATGTGTCCGAAGAAAGAAGTTTGGGCTCGCTATTATAATGTTAAACTATGGTTTTGTTGTAGGGTTATACAACTTCAGACCCCAGAGGTGCATGCAGTTTCTCAAATCCCTTAGAGCACTTCCAAAAGTTGCCAATAACTCCATTTTTTTAAATAAACAGTAGAAAGCATATTAACTAAATTTAATTACTGTAATTTGAATGAAATTTGAACTACAGCCAAATCAAGATTTTGTTCAAGCCTCAGATATCTTTTGAGTGTGTGACTCCAAAAATGCAGGCACTATTCTGAACACTCCCAGTTTATTGTTAAGTCTGAATATGCCCACTCGCACATTATGCATGTATATCAAATATGTTTAAAACTACAACTAAGAAATAGGAGTTTTGCTCTTCAAAATGAAGCTATATAGAGAGAAAATGTGGCCTTCTTTTATTGGGTTTGAGTCCCAGTTAAGAACAAAACACTAAACAATCTTATTTTGACTATGTCCATCTAATCCTTGAAAATACTTCATAAGAGATTAGAAGACACTACTAAATGTTCACTGAGAGGAGTGATCTCTGGAAAATGAGCAAAATCATTATCCAAGTCCTTCTGTCTGATTTTGAGATGTCCCCTTCAGGACAGGCTAGTCTATTCATCAAAATACCCCAATTCTTAGAGATGTATTTTTACATGAGGAGAAATTAGATCCTTCAATCCCATAACACATTCTTAACTGCAGATGTAACACAGAAATACACACGCATATGCATGCATATTCGATATATACACTGCACTTTTTCAAATATGTGTCTGTGTATGTATGTACAGTGAAAAAGTGCACTGTTGTACAATTGTTAATCAGGAATAATTTGATTTTGGAAACTTGTTGCTAACCATTTACTTGCTTTAAACATCATTTATTAAAACAAATTGGTAAATGGAGCCATTAAACAGTTATTAATATAATAACAAAATAAACCATTTGCAAATTATTTAAGCTGAAAGTTTTAATTTTAAATATGCTTACTTGAATCCATTTGTTATTATATTTAAAAGGATCTTAATAGAATGGAAATGAATTTAGGACTGAAATAAAGAATTCCATCCATATTTTCACAACAGTACTTTTTATCTTATGTACTCTGTACTATGTTTTGTGAATATTCTGCTAAACAGTTAGCAGTTATGTATGTCATGTCACAAAACGTTTAAAACCCAATTCCTTTTATGCAGACATGAAGAACATATGGATCTATTTATTTCAGAAGTATATCATTTAAATATTTTGAAATAAGTACCTGAAGACATTTCTGATGACCTACTATATTTAATTATTTTCTCCAATTGTTCCCGATTCTTTTTACTGAATACTTTTGCTTGAACAAGTTCTTCTTTCCGAGTTGAAGGTCGACCACTGTTGCTCTTGTAAGGCTCACATGTACTAGAAACACTGGCACTTTCAAAACCTTTAAATAAATAGATTTTAGTTTTACAACTTATTCTAATTCTCTAAAGCTGTAACATTTAAAAATGTTGATCACAATGTCAATCTATTAAGCAAAATGGCTTAATAGAGTCTACATAAATTAAATCAACCAATTTAAACAAAAATGGTTTGGTTTGGTTTGGATTAAATTAATAAATGTTGATTTGAGTCAAATACCAGAAACCATACAAACTAATTAAATCAACATGTTACAAGATTGTTTCTGAAAGTTAGGCACTAAAAAAGAAATCTATAAGCATTGGCTACACATTTTTTACAATGGAAATGTAGTGGGCGAGAAGGCATTCATTCATATGGGCTTGTCCCATAATCTTCATACTATGTTTTAATGTTACAAAGTGTATTAATAAATATCATTTATATATTATTTTGAATAATATAGCAAAAATGTTATTTATTAGCATTAGGCAGCAAAAAAAAAAGATTAGTCTTCAATGTTGAAAAGTATAATCCTAGTTTTTATCATGATAGACCACTCTGCATTTAATTTGCTCACTAATTCCATAAATCCCAATCACGCCTCAAATTAGCTGGCCATAAAAATCTCAATAGGAAAATGATATTAAACTATTGGCCTAATGTCTGGTTCTTTTCTTTGTGATTACTTCCAATAACAAACAATGTCTACCTCTTAAGCTGGAACAATGTCATAAAGCAAAAAGTAATGACTTATGGGTAATCATCAAAATCTCTATAAACCTTGGGCAATGACCATGTGAAACTTATACTTAAACTTAATGACATCAAATTTGACGAAGAAGCAAATACCTTGTCAGAGAAATAGTTTTGGCAAATAACCAATTACTTCTCTTCAGACATTTCCAAAACGAAAGAAAACTTTATTTTGGGCAAGCATAATATTTTGCAAATGGATGTAAAATATATATTCTAGATTATTTAATAGAGTAAAGAGGGCAAGCAGATTTGCTCCATGTGCCATTGGGGCACGAGAGATTACAGGAGGAGCGTCCATCTAAGAGAAGAATATAAAAGTACTGGTTCAGATACACTGGGAATTGCCACAGGACCTGCACATAGGGAAAATATTTATAAAGTTTTACACTGATGCAGCCTATTTTAAGAGTTTTGTGGACTCAATTTTCTTGAGGTTTTCTCACCTTAAGAAAAAAAAAATGCAAATATAGAGAGCAACCCAAGCACAAAACAAGCCCAAGTTTATATATACAGTTGTCATACCATTAGCTCTAGGTCGTTTTTTAAACTGGGAACTACTCCTCCTCTTATTCTTGGACTTTGGTGTTTTGTCTTTTGAAGCCAGACTGGCCTGTGCAGATGCTTTCCTAGGTTTAAATGTTTTTGTCACAGTAGTTGGATCCACTGGATCAGGCATGCTACTAAAGCTTTCCAGAGATTCTTCATCAAATTCCCTTCGTCTGCTCATGTCAGGTTGATTTTTGTGATTGCTACATGCTGCATTTTGCACTGGGACTGTAAATCCAGTCCTGAGAAATGGCTGTTTCTCTTTTCCTCCTTCCTGATACTCATTTAACCAAGCTGATCTATTTTCCATCTCTTCTTCAGGCTGTCTCTGACTTCTTAACAAAGACAGAAACATTCAGAATATATTTCAGTCAGTAGTAAAGCCAAACGTTTTCCAAGAAAAGTTAATAAGAAAAGTAAAAATATAATTTAGCACAGTTCCATTGCTACTTTGCACAAATCTCTAGCACATCAGTTCACCAGCCTTCTTTACAATGGTTCATCATTAAATATAATCGGTGTTAACAGCTTTCAGCACATAACCTTGCAAATACAAACATTGGGTTCCAAAAAAGGTTGAATGTGTTTTCAAATAATACTAAGGTATGGTAAAAGATTATAGGTTCCTGCCCCCACATTGTTCTATTTGAATCACTGATATTTTCAAAAACTCTTTATTGTCTAGCAATTAAATTGATATTCAGAGTAATATGGTACTTGTAGCAAGAGAAACCAAAACTAAAATTATTCTTTTCAAATACAGTTTGGAATTAAAACCAACAATACTCTAACTTTTGTCTTTATGCATTAACCAGCTGGTTGACTTTGAGCCAATCACTTTCTCTCAGCCCAACTCACATCACAGGGTTTTTGTTGTGGGGAAAATAGAGGAATGTGTGTTGGATATGTTCACCACCTTAAGTTATTTGTAAAAGCAATAAAAATGGATAAACAAATAAATAAAATTCCAACTTTATTATCAACCTCTATCAAAATGGAAACCAAGCTATTCAGTGCTCAGTGTTTTCTACCAAGGAAGGTTTTTTGGATACAAGCATTATTCTGCCCTTATTTTTTTAAAAAAAAGTAAAATATGAATCATCCTATTAGTAGATCAATTGCTGCTGAACCCAAATGGAATCAGACTGATACTCAGTACCTTTGAGTAAAGGAAATTCCTCATTTCAACAAATACTGCAACTTAAATATATCATTTCTAAATACCTCTTTCACTATGAATCTTACTGCATTTAAGAGAAAAGAATACCAAAATACAAACAAAACTTTCTTTTCACAAACAGAAAACCAAGTGTGAATTATAATGCAATGCCATTCGCCAAGCACTAGAAGCAGATACCACATATTAGGTTTCAGATACCTTTGGTTCTCTGCTCCAGAGGTAGAATTACTTTCAAATGGCTTTGGAAATGCCATATAGTCAGCTTTTCCAGTATTGTTATGGTTTAAGGTTGGCTGATATTCACTGTTTTGAGCATTACAATTATGTGAAAAGTCCCCAGATGGAAACATCTGGCCAAGATTGATGCCTATAAAAATAAATGAGATCAGAAATAGATTATATACATAATTCAAGTATTTTTTTATCATCAGAATACAAGAAAAATAAATAAACACTAACATATTATTGGGTTTTCAAATTATGTTGATATTTTTCTTCAGGATACTTGAAATAGTTCAGATAAAATTATTCCATTTATAACCAAGCTAAATCCCCTGGCTATAAGACTGATTTGAATCCCTGTATATGAGATTTGTACTATAATTTATATTTACAAGGAAAAAAATAAACTTGAAATAAATTAAGAATAAGAATTCTCAATTCTTATTCTCAAGACCTAGATATTACATTTTTTTACTTAAACTATTTCCTAACATGCATTTGAGGAGTAAATAGCAAAATCAATCTGCACATTAAGTTCTATTTCCTCTGGCTGTAAATAAACTTTATGTTCAATTGAGAATGCTCTCTTACAGATGAACAAATGCTGCAGGGAATATATTTCACTTTTAGTTGATTCTAGGGTGCTGTAGGAAAATTCAGTCTTAATTCTTTATTCTGTTATATAAAATGTACTAGCATCTGAATCAAAAGAATAACAGCTTCAGTTTTGTTTAGAAAACTGAATGGTTCAAATAAACATTATTAAACAAATATCATCAATTAAATTCCTTTTAGTTTTTAACAATTTCTCTTCATTCTTGATTACTGTAAGGCATGCAAATATGTACTCTCTTGTTCATCTTTGTAAATATTAATGCTTTTGAATAACAGTACATTATTTTTTAATCTAATAGTACTGAAGGAAAATGTTTAGATGGAAGCAATAAATTAAAACCACAAATTAAAATGTCATATACTTTCTTTTGCTATTAAAGAGGCAATTCAAGCATGTTCTACATAACATTCACACATTTAATTAGTTAGAAGATACTTAAGTAAACCAAGAACAATTTGCTTTGAAGAAAGAACACTGTGAAACTAGGCAGTGCTTTCTGGCCATTTGTTTGCAACAAAAAAATCGGCATCATTGCTACTCCTAAATTCTGAAAATGCCTACCTGGTGGGAAAGAAGAGAAATTTGTGAATCCAGGCATATTGAATAAGTTCATTGCTTGGGAAGGGAAACTAAAGGGACAAAACACAGTTGGTGATGGATGTGGTGGTGCCCTGTTGTCTTTCTCCTCTTTAGGTGTTCTGGCCTGCTGCTTCTCTTGCTGACGCATGAGATTATTTAACATTTGCTTCAACCTGTAATTATAAGTAATTATTTATGAACAGAGAGTAATATAATGTTGGGGCAAAATATTAGTTTTAGGGAAAGTAATTAAATTACATTTAATTATTGAACATAGCCAGAATTGTGCATATCAGTTGGCAAAGAGTAGTAAGCAAAAGAAAAGCAAATAACAAATAGCAGTTCGCCATAAATAGCTATAAGAAAGAATAAAACCAAGATGTTCTACATATTTAACATGTGGCTTAACCTCTATATGTATATCTTTTAAAACTAAATAAGGCATTATAATTATTTCATTGTTGCTATAGTCCCAGAAATGCTTAAATCTTTTAGAATGTACCTCAGTACTGTAATAGTAGCTTATTAATTGATTACAAGCTTATCAACCTTACAACCTTATCAAAAATAAAAAATAAAATACAGCATCTAATTATAGATAAAAGAAAATACAGTAATAAAATACATATGTAGTAAATATAAGAAATCAGTATTTAGATAAATATGTATTCTTTACAGGATACCCCATCTGTATCCTGTAATACAATGGGTTTTATCTCAACCTCCTTAACTATAAACCTAAAAGTTCTGATAATATATACATTAGAGTTCAAAAGGAAACAGGACAATCTACAACTCAGATCCCACATACAGAAATTTAATGTGACAAGAATTCTCTTAGGTTCCTCAAAAATAACCAAATGCACATAATTATGTTGTGTTGGCTGCTATTTCTGAAAAGGATATAAAGTTAAAGTGGATACCTTTGAACATTATTTTGTTGCCAGGTCAGCTGTGCATAGCACTGATTTAATTGATGCATTATAAGGTGTACTTGTGGTGAAGCAACATTACCAGGCATCACACTATATGGGCCAGTAAGCAAGGTCTGCAGTAAACAAGAGAGCATCTGCAAAGAAAAATAATGTTAAGTATTTTTAAAGACTTTTTAAAAAAATGCAGTAGGTCAGATCTGTACTGGCCACTGTCATAATTATTTTTCCAGGAGTTGCATCTTAATCCAAAAGTTCTCCAAGACTACATGAAGTCGGATAGAAAATCTCTCAGCTTATTCTACTGCTCAGAGCTCCCCAATATACAGATTTGCTTTCAGTTTATTAAATCTTAATCGATTCTAGCTCCTGGCTAAAACTGAGCTAAAAAAATCCAAACAGTTCATAAAATATTGAAACCCTAACCATCCCAAAAATCTTTTGGCCTAATTTTATAAAATCTTTTGGCCTAATTTTCAGAAAGGTTTTTAAATGGATAAAGTAAAATACCACAAAATATAGCTCTCCAAAGGGAGACAAGTACTATAATACTCATTTACAGATTCTTAGTTTAAAATCTTGTGGAGGAAAATAAGAAACACGACTGGATTAAAAAAAAACAATATACATGAGCAGGAAAAGATTGGATCTGCACTTGAACCGTTTTAGGATTCTTGACCAAAATAAGCCAAATTCACAATCTGAAAAAAAATCACCCATACTGAAGAAAGCTCTTTTAAAAGTATTTTTACAATGTACCTGTTGGTCCTGCATTAAAGTCTGACAAACACTGACACTGAATTCAAGATGCTTCTTTAATTGGTTAATTTGCTCTTGCCATTGTTCTTTCTCCTCCACATAAGAAAGTTCAGACATCCAACGATGATTTTCTTGTCGTCGCATGCTGATGTTCTGTTGCTGCCTTGCTTTATCTAGAGGGCGGTAGTTGCCATCTGCTGAAAGAGGACGAGGAGTCTTCCAGCTAAGAGTAATGTTACAAAAAGGCATTATTATTCTAGAAAATCATCTCCTGGTACAATCAATTCATCAAATAAAAATGCAAGAGATTTAAAAATTCATTTGGAGAAAAATGTATTTGCTCTTTCATACTGTTTTACAAGTATGGTATCTTGATCACATGTGTATAACCAGTCCTCCCTTACTTTCTTACGGAAGGAATTGCTTATCTTTGGATATATATTGCTAAATATCTTGTTTTCCAAGCAAAGTGAACTGAAATATCCCAAAGTACATTTAATTTATTCTTAGAAGTTACTGAGTTTTAGTAGCCGAAAAATTGAATAGCTGAATGATAAACTGATAAAGGAAATACTGAGAAGTCCTTAGTGCGCTCTGAGTTTGGTTCTTTTCCTGCAGATGTTTCATTCCCAAACTAGGTAACATCACCAGTGCTAGTAGGGATTATATAGTTAGTTTATAGATAGTTCAGTTTATATTTTAGTAGCTGGTCCTGTCAATATTCATGGGAATGACTTTGGTGGGTCTTTGGTTGGACTATTTACTGTTAGCTTATTTGGCAGTTCCTTGATTGGACTATTGTTTGCTTCTTGGTTATTCTTGATTGGTCTAA